>NC_084754.1:20847768-21147768 GCF_033978785.1 Entelurus aequoreus
GTTTTATTGGAGAAGAAGAAGACCCACTCAAAATTTAAAAATCAGATTTGGGCTTGTGCAAGTAGCCATATCCCTTTTTCTATTTGGATTCTTATTTGTGAATGTATTCAAAAGACTAACCAGTGTTTTACTTAATTATAGAACATTTTATTTTAGTTGAGATGAGTTAAGAAGTTGTTGGGACTAAATGTTGAAACATTTTTCAAAAAGTTTAAGGGAAGAGCTGCTGCAGTTTTGGTAGATATTACCAGGTACACTAATTGGCATTAATCAGGTATCAATGAGAAATAAATGTGGAGCATATACAATTCTAAATCTAACATAAGAAAGCTTGCATTGCTGACGACAAAGGTCTTATTGAAAGACACATGTTCTTTTTCAAATGTATTAATTTATGTCCAAGCAGGGACCAAGTACTGTCCAAGGACCATGTGGGGGTGCTTTACTTAAAGGTCATGTCTGTAGTTTGTTAGGATAGGTCTTTATTGTCATTGCACAAGTACAACAAACCTTTTTTTCAGCACAAACCCGTTCAATATTAGACAAACAAACAGTGTACAGGGTTACAGAACAGGAACGCTGATGGGACGCCACAAGGCGCCCCATAAAAGATGGGAAAAAGGTCAACGCTGGGGAAGGATGAGTAAAAAAATACAATTTAGACTGGGCTCTTAAGGGAGCCCAGTCTAGAGTGGGAAAAAACCTCCATAGCAAAGCACATACTGTATACATATTACAACATACATCTCGAGATATCTAGCAACATAGGGGAGGCAGGGGGGAGGGGGGGTCATGGTGGCAGGCCGCAGCTCTTCAGGCGCTGACCATATTTTCATCACCCCTATGGGATTTGCGTCGAGGGCGTTGGATTTGGGGGTGGAGTATGTGTGTGTGTGTGGCGTATATTTTTGTGGATGCATGTGTGTGTGTGTAAGCCTGCCACGTGTCGCTGTTCCGCGGCCTTGATGTTGTGCAGCCGATAAGTCCAAAGTCAACAACAACAGGTGTGTGTCCATGAGAGACAAGAAGGGAGTTTGTTGTGTCTTCACCGTACTGTCCTTCGGGAGAGTCTCGAAGCCAGGGAAACAATCCAAGTTAGAATGTTTTGTATACGACTGAAAATAAAATGTGCCTTTCACTCTAAATTGTCTATGACTGGTCCTCAAAATCCTGCGGGGCAGACAGTCCGATGTGATCCAAAATCACAAGTGTCCACAGTTCTTCCCGCATCCTCCAATCATTTGTGGCAGCTTTGGGGTACTTTGAAGACTGCCAGCAACTTCCAATTTGTGGACAAACCAGAGCAACGCTTACTCCAAATAGCAGATGTCCTGTTGTCATAATTCCGAATAGGTAGATATCTTCACGTCCTCGACTGAAAAGGGTCGCCATGCACACGGCACTCCTTCTTTTCCCAAGAGTAAGTCGCGTGTCCAGCAACAACCGCTCCATCACGACAAGCAGGTTCCCCCAAACCCAAGATCTTGTCAATTTCGTTGAGGCCAGTTAATTAGTTCCAATGTTTAGATTTGGAGAGCAGTGCTTCACGGAAAGAGGGGTTTTCGAAACACTGATCTCCTGGTTAGGACTACACACTGTCATCTGTGACAGGGAAGTAGTTTATCACTCGGTAATCTCATCTATGAATTTGGTCTGCATGACGGATGGATTTTCGTTTACAGGGGAGTGTGTTTTGGCTGTTCCATTACTTTATCATTTCCCCTTTCACCACTCACTGTGGTGACATTGAAATGATGGCTAATGGTGTCCATTAAAAACATGAGGGTGTAAGATATGAAAGCTGACGTGGCACAGTGCAATTCTATTTTTGTCAGATTTCAGCCTTTAAGTGGTTCACCAGCATTGCCTTTCTGTCAGGCATTTTTAATGAATCTACTTTGTGTTTTAAACGTTAAGAAGGGTTTCGACGGAGGTCTAGATACATTCCTCCTCCTTGGTATCAAATATTTTACTGTGATCACTGAACTTTAATGCTCCTGTTTTACACCAGTGTTAAAACTGTAATGTGAACCTAGAGCTTTGTCATGGTTAACTGACCTAGTCCTCAGGGCCTCTTCTGTACCTTGCTGTAACATTCTAGAAATGTACTGCCCTAATGGATCGTTTTTCAATGGTGCCCACAGATTTCTAACCTTTTTTCATATCCCACAGCTCCTTACATTTCTTTTATTGTGCAGTCAGAGGTCAGCGAAATCTGACAGCTCTCATAATGTGTGCAATGTGGACTGAGTTTACACCTTCCACTGCTAGGTGACACAAAGACGGATTAGTCTGCTCTTGTCCCTTGTCCCCAGTATGAACCTCACCTGGAGGGACATGCAGCACTTGGTGGTTAGAACGGCCAGGCCCAAAAACCTCAGCGCGGGAGACTGGAGGACGAACGGTGTGGGACGCAGAGGTAGAGCAATTTGGTTGTCAATTGATCATATCAATATACAAAATAATCAAATTGTTTGCAATGTTATCGATGCAATACAGAGGTTGGGTGGTTAGTATTGTTGGAATATCAGCTGAAGTTTTGTGTTTGCATGTTCTCCCTGTGGTAGTGTGGGTTCTCTCTCTGCTGCCACAGTCCAAAAACAAGTGTTATTGAAGACTGTAAATTACCTCTACAGTAGGTGTGAATCCGACAGTAGAGTTGAGGGATATAAATGATATAAATTTGGCCGACAATAGAGCTTTTAATACTATTGTTATATCGTGATCATGATATTCTAGCTGTGTCCCGCAGATTTGACAGAGACAAGCGCCCTTAACTGACTGTAATATTCTTGTGTAATATACACAGTGCAATGCCACTTTAAAGTCAGCAATCCTCACCTCCATGGCGGCAAATAAACAATTTTTTAATAAGTACCATTGTCACTGGAGGATTAAAAATAGCTAAACCTGCTATACTACACACCGTATGAGGATATGCTAATCGTTGAGCAAGAGTTTTTAAATGTAAACAGGTCGTTGGAACGATACAAATATTGACAGTAACGATACCAAGTATATAGTATCAATATATGGACGATACTATTGTGGTAAGATCAATATTTTTTTTATTATCAAAAAATAATGTGTCGTTTTTGTTACAGTCTACAAACTCAGGAAATAAGTCCCACAATTCATATTGTTACCCTGCCGTTCTGTGTTATTGTCTGTTTATAATTGCGATCAAAACTTTATTTTTTCAATAATCTTGAAGATTTGAAGTATCTGTATTAGCATTGGTATGACCAATACTGCCCCTGTAACTATTTGGTCTTGGATTGATACCCAAATGTGTAGTATCACCCAAAACTAATGTAAAGTATTGAAACAGAAGAATAAGTGCTTATTATTTTAACAGATGAAATTAGATATGATTGTTATACGTTAACTAACATTTCAGTTACATGTGTTATGATCTTAGTCAATGTGCCTTTGTTTTGATTACTAGTAGTCTTAATTTTACCTGCTCTGATGTAAAAAATGAATAAATAAATAAATAAAAATAAACAGCTTCCAGCCCATGGCGGGCACGGCTAACTCTGTGGGCGCCCATTACGCCGGGTCTGTGTAGCTTGACGTCAATCTCCAAAATATCTAACTCGGCTTAGCACTGCGGTAAAACCTTTGATTGGTCGGCGACAGTACAATATTTTCTGTGTGTATACGAATTGGTTAAAGGGCATAAACACCTCAGATTTTGGAGCAACATTTGCAGTAAAAGTGACTGTTGTAACGCATCAATTAGTTTCAGCTGCAATTACACTCCTCTTTTCTTTCAACACCGGTGTTCGCCCCCGATATACTAGGAAGCTAAATAGTCGATGAGAGTTGCTGTTGCTCACACAGTTGACATCACACACTCAACCCTGACAACGAGCTATAAAAGAAGGGGCACGTACATTTTGGGCCCAGGGGCCATTTTCAGCTTGTGACTCGTTATTTGTTGGTTCGTGGCACATTGTAGAAATAAAAACAACAGAAATGGGAGAAGGTACTTTTGAAATTTCTTCACAGTTGATAAGTCTTGGTTTATGATTAATTCCTTTACATATGCATACACACATTTTGACCTCTGAATAAAACTCAGTGGTACACACACACACACATATTCACGCGCACACCATTGATGACAGAATAGAGAGCAAACTAATGAAGGGAATTATTTAACCCCAAAGCCTCAGTTGACCGGAGAATTTAATCTGGGACCCTTCAACCAATCACTATCTTATTACATATCTTTGTTTGGCATTATATAAACAAATTATTCATTTTAGTATACGCTTGAATTGAGAATTGGAAGCACAAACATCACAACTAGCTAAAGCAAAGCAAACATTGCTTGTATCTTCCCTAAATTATGTCCTCTTGCAGTTTTTTTGTGTTTTATGTGCTCAGTCAGTATTCTTCTCACTCGTCTCAGCAAATCAATGGTCTGGAATAAACGACCCTTTCTGATTAATTCAAAAGGGATGTCAGAAAGACACAGCTCATTGTTTTCTTCCCACAGTGAGTCATTCCTACGGTTATGGTCTCCTGGATGCCGGAGCAATGGTGGCTTTAGCAAAGAACTGGACCAGAGTGGGGCTCCAGCACCAGTGTAATCATACCATGCTCACAGAACCAAGGTGAGGGGTGAGCCCATCAGTCACTATGCCCCACTTCCCTAAAAGTGTGGAACGGGTTTATGCAGACACACAAGATCCAACTGTGTCCTTAAATCTGCAGAGATATCGGTAGCAAGCTGGTGTTCAGTAAGAGCATTGATGCCTGCTGGGGGCGGCCCAACTACGTCAGCTCTCTGGAGCACGTTCAAGCTCGTCTCACTCTCCTCCACAACCAGAGAGGAAAACTGGCCATTCATCTCGTCAGTCCACTGGGAACACGCTCCACCCTCTTGTTTCCCAGGTACACAATCAAACACACCACTCTGAACACTGCCAGTCGAGCTATTTTTTACTCTGAATTTATTCCACATGCAGTGGAACAAACACACAATGTGTTGAGGTTTCCACAAGTACTTGTAGATTTGCAATGTTGCATTAAGAAGATCTGAAATGTGCTGCAAATGTTGACTTTCTGGTGCTTGAAACAAAGAGCAATCTTAACAGAGTAGTTTGTTTTTACATTCCAAAGTGGATGTACATAAGCCTGTCATCGTTTCTTGACTGTATATCAAAACAAAATATGGTTTGTTTATATGCAGGACCCAATATTTTTTATGTGTCTCAAATAACCATTTTTGGCAAGTACACATCATAGCCGTAACGAGCTGCTTTAAAGTGCATTAGAATTCAGAATTCAGTTCTCATTTTTGTCATGTGTCTCTGCTCGACTCAATGTTTTTATGCAAAGTTTGCCTAATGCTCTAATACTTTTTTATGATGTTGTGTTTTAAATCAATCAAACAATCAATCAATCAATCAAAGTTTACTTACACAGCCCTTAATCATAAATGTCTCAAAGGGCTGCACAAGCCACAATGACAACCTCGGCTCAGATCCCACATCAGGGCAAGAAAAAACTCAACCCAATGGGCACAATGAGAAACCTTAGAAGGGACCCACTCCCCAGGTGACCAGTGCAATGGATGCTGAGTCGATACGGTTACTAATGTGAGAGTCCAGTCTATGGTGGGGCCTGCAGGGGATCCTCTTGCATGTATACAAGTCAGAGTGCCAAAATAACCTTTCCACGCAGGAGAGTGGGGCAGGGCATAAAAGGGAGACGACAGATCAACACGTCTAAAAAAGGGGTCTATTTAAAGGCTCACGAATACAATTGTGTTTTAAGATAAATGATAAATGGGTTATACTTGTATAGCGCTTTTCTACCTTCAAGGTACTCAAAGCGCTTTGACAGTATTTCCACATTCACCCATTCACACACACATTCACACACTGATGGCGGGAGCTGCCATGCAAGGCGCTAACCAGCAGCCTTCAGGAGCAAGGGTGAAGTGCCTTGCCCAAGGACACAACGGACGTAACTAGGATGGTAGAAGGTGGGGATTGAACCCCAGTAACCAGCAACCCTCCGATTGCTGGCACGGCCACTCTACCAACTTTGCCACGCCGAATGCTTCTACTGAGGTAGCATCTCTAACTGTTACTGCTAGGGCATTCCAGAGTACTGGAGCCCAAATAAAATACGCTCTAAAGCCCGCAGACTCATTAATAAGCCGGAGTTCTTTGAACGCAGATTTCTTGTCGGGACATACGGTACAATATAATCAGCAAGATAGGATGGAGCTATACCGTATAGTATTTTATACGTAAGTAGTAAAACCTTAAAGTCACATCTTAAGTGCACAGGAAGCCAGTGCAGGTGAGCCAGTATAGGCGTAATATGATCAAACTTTCTTGTTCTTGTCAAAAGTCTAGCAGCCGCATTTTGTACCAACTATAATCTTTTAATGCTAGACATAGGGAGACCCGAAAATAATACGTTACAGTAATCGAGACGAGACGTAACGAACGCATGAATAATGATTTCAGCGTCACTAGTGGACAAAATGGGACGAATTTTAGCGATATTACGGTGGTGAAAGAAGGCTGTTTTAGTAACACTCTTAATGTGTGACTCAAATTAGAGAGTTGGGTCGAAGATAATACCGACATTCTTTACCGAGGCGCTTTGTGTAATTGTTTTGTTGTTAAATGTTAAGGTGGTATTGTTAAATAGGTGTCGGTGTCTAGCAGGACCGATAATCAACATTTCCTTTTTCTTAGCGTTAAGATGCATAAAATTGCTGGACATCCGTTGTTTGATTTCATTTAGACAAGTTTCCAGCTGACTACAATCCGGCGTGTTGGTCAGCTTTAGGGGCATGTAGAGTTGAGTGTCATCAGCATAACAGTGAGAGCTAACACCGTATTTGCGTATGATGTCACCTAGCGGCAGCATGTAAATACTAAAGAGTGCAGGGCCAAGAACCGAACCCCAGGGAACTCCGCACGTCACATTGTTATGATGCATACACACTGCATCCTGTCAGTAAGATAGAAGGTAAACCAAAAAATAAATAAGTCTGACATACCAATACGTGTTTTGAGACGTTCTAGTAGAATGTTATGATCGACGGTATCGAAAGGAGCGGTGAGATCAAGTAGCAGCAACATGGATGACACATCAGCATCCATAGTTAGCAATAGATCATTAGATCATTTTGTGAGGGCTGTCTCTGTAGAGTGATTTGCCCTGAAACCGGACTGAAAGGGTTCACAGAGATTGTTAGACACTAAGTGTTCATTAAGCTGCAGTGCAGCAATTTTTTTGAGGATTTTCTCGAAAAAGGGAAGGTGGGACTGGTAGTTTACCATGAGGTCAGGATCGAGGTTAGGTCTTTTGAGCAGAGGATGAATAACCGCTTTTTTTAATGCAAGGGGGACTACGGTACACCAGAGGAAAGTGATTAAGGTAATAATATTTAGCACTGATGGTCCTAATATTACAAACAGCTCCTTGATAAGTTTCCCAGGAAGTGGGTCAAGTAAACATGTTGTTAGTTTTGCCCCATTTACAAGTTGCAGGAGTTCCTCTAATGTTATTTCTTCCAAAACAGAGAGATTATTTTGGAGAGCAATATCCGTCGTACATACAATCGTATCTGTGTGAAAATAACCCAATTGGAGCTGGGACGGGTTATCTTTAATCTCCTTTCTAATGAGTTAAATTTTCTTAGTAAAGAATTTCATAAAGTCATCAGCCGAGTGGGTGGAGCTACTGGGAGGAGTCCCTTGTTGGGTTAGTAATGCTACCGTATTGAACAAATATTTAAGATTGTTTTTTAGAGGCGGATGAGATTGGAGTAGTAATTGGTTTTAGCTAAGGTAAGGGCGTGTTAATAAGTTATTAAACTATCACTCCATGCTTGATGGAAAACTTCAAGTTTGGTCGCACGCCATTTGCATTCTAGCTTTCTACATGATAGTTTAAGAGCTCTGGTTTCTTCTGTGAACCAGGGGGGTACGCCTTTTAGGGGCCTTTTTTAGCTTTAGTGGTGCTATACTATCAATGGTGTCGCGCAGGGTGTTGTTAAAGTTGTTAGTGAGGTTATCAATAGAGTCGTAGTTGTGACAGCATTAATGTTGCAGCTGAGTCAGAACTTCAACTTTTATAAGGTAGTGAACGGACATTACTTTAGTGTATGGGAGTACCATAACTTTGTAAATAGTCATGTAATGCAAATAGTCATGAAAATAAAGAAAACACATTAAAAAAGAGGGTGTGTCCAAACTTTTGGCCTGTACTATATATATATATATATATATATATATATATATATATATATATATATATATATATATATATATATATATATATATAATCACCCGCAGTATGACATGCAATAAGCTACAGACCCCCATTTAACAGCATTTATATCTATGGGCCCACATGTACAATATCAATGTTAATGTAACAGAGCGTTAGGGTCAATTACTATTAACTATTTGTCATTTAGCTGGGGACACCCTTCAACTACCTTTAGGGGTCCCCACACCCTACTGCATGTATTTATTTTAGTTTGCCTTTTCCTTGGCACACCGCTATATTGTTATTCATTTTCTCTGCCTACAGCAAAAAAAAAAAAAAGAATCGATCTATATTTTAAAAAATAACAATGATCTGTGTGTTGTTTGGGATCAGTTGGTAGTGGTTATGTGCAGTCAAACTTTCCATGAACTTACCTCACCTTAATGCAGTCCTTTTCAATGGTGGGGCAGGCCCCCCTGTGGTGGCACGGTGCGATGCCAAGGGGGCGTGTGCGACTTCGGGTAACACGCTTTTTTTGCCGTACCAGAATATGATGAAGCGTTTTTAGCTCTTGGCTTCACTGTAACCACGGTGGGAGACGAGGAAAGACCGATGTGTTGTTTCCTTTAATGTTAATAAGCTTACAATTTTATGTAGAGGTATAGTTATAACAATTTTATAGACAAACTATACTATTTATAGTCGTCCTAGAGGAGGGGGGGCGTGACAGAAAATATTTGAGAAGTACTGCCTTAATGTGTGTTCCTAAATTTGTGTTGGACGCCTTAGATAAAGAGAGCAGTTATGATTTTGGTTTACAGATAAACAACTAAAATCTAAGGTTTGGGGCGTTGCTTTCTCTAAACGCATACATTTGTCTAAATATGGCCAAAAACACGCATTATTATTATTATCTAATCTGCAGGAGAGAATCCCTCTGCCATTTTCAAGTTTTTTCTTTTTTTTTTTTAGTCAGCCTTTGTCTCCCTTTGTCTCCGACTCCCTCGTCGTCATGTGACATGAGTGTGTGTCTGTTACACTAACGCAGTATCAATGCAGTGTCAATAAGAGGCAGTAAGCGTGGCATACACTGAGTTGTCATTTACCTATCACTCATAATTGCGAAGGCAAATAACATTCTTGATCTTTTTTTTTTCTTTCTCCACTACAGGTGGTCCTTGGTGTACTATGTTCCGAGTTACGATGTTTCGTTGTTGTAAATGTGCTCCTATCAATTTTCGTTAACAAGAGATTAGCTTGAGAACTAGCTACAGTAACACAGCAACACCGTTTGCGCGTGCATGTGGATATAAATAATAATCTTAAATAAGTAGCTTAAAGTACATTAAAAGTTGTTATTTACTTGTTTATTTCATTCTTGCATTTACTCTTTATGATACTGATTGTATTTGTTTTCCATGTACTTTGTGTACAGTGTGAGTGATTAGGAGTTCATTTAAATATCATTCAGATCAGACTTGGACTAAAACCCATTGGGTTGAGTTTTTCCTTTCCCTGATGTGGGATCTGAGCCGAGGATGTCGTTGTGGCTTGTGCAGCCCTTTGAGACACTTGTGATTTAGGGCTATATAAATAAACTTTGATTGATTGATTGAAAACGAGACTTCAATCGCAGAACTTGTTTGTTATTCGAGGACCACCTTCATCATGTTTGACACACATGTGATGATGCACAAATACACCCACCTTCTCTCTAAAACATGTTTTCAATGCCAATACAGAGAAAGTAATACAATCCTATAATTGCAGACCGAATGACTTCTCCACTGAGGGATTCAATGACTGGGCCTTTATGACAACCCACTCGTGGGATGAGGATCCTCAAGGAGAATGGACCTTGGAAATAGAAAACGTTGCACCGAATGGCCGTGACTATGGTAACCAAGCTTCCATACATCCATTATTTGTTAATTTTGACTAAGAAATAATGCAGTGTTTTGCCTGTTGTATAAATGTTTTAGTTTATTACTGTCCTAAAAAAATGTCAAACTACTGCAACTTTACAAAGAAAAACTACCACCCGTGCGCCTTCGTGCTTGTCGCAGGTAAAAAAAAAGTGTCACAGTAATGCATTGGGCTGTCATGAGGATACAACAAGATTGTAAACATTTGGAAGATAACGTAAAGCTGTGTCTGTTGGGGTTAAGACTGTTGTGTGTGTATTGATTGTACTGAAACACACCATCTGACTGACCTTTGCAGACTCATAAGATGTAAGACATATCATTTTCCTTCCATAATTATCCTGTCATTGTCCGCTACTAAAAACATTGTTTTTCCAGCGAAGATAGTCTGCTGAAGGGCAGATGGATGCTTTTTATCTACAAACGTTTGTACACCAGCCCTTTCCCGATGCCCTTCAAACACAAATTTAAATATCTAATTTCATTGCAAAGAAGGCAAATTTGAGCAAAAATAACTATTTGGCCTTTGAAAATTACCTAGTCCAAGTTTCACACACATGAATTGTTAAAAAGTTATCTTCTTTGGTTGGAACCGCCGTGAAGCTATAAAGATATGTATACAAACATTGATTTTGCTTAGTTTATTATTGCTGTGGAGGACTATATTGTGTCATACTGAAAACCATTTTTATTTTTTACAGTAGAATAGGATATCACTCCCACAACTGGAACAATCCAGTTTTACAGCATTACAGTGTATAGTGGCAGTATACACGAATATATGAATATTTTTTTGTCCTTGTGCAACCTTAACATTGAATAGTAATAATAATAATGGATTAGATTTCATATTGCGCTTTTCTATTATTAGATACTCAAAGCGCTCACAGAGAAGTGGGAACCCATCATTCATTCACACCTGGTGGTGGTAAGCTACATTTGTAGCCACAGCTGCCCTGGGGTAGACTGACGGAAGCGAGGCTGCGAATATACACACTTACTCTTAGAATCCTAGATTACTCTGCTCAAGTGCCATTAGACAGCAATAAATATTTAGTTTTTTTACTTCCAAAGCTTGAAACTATTTAACAAATTCGGATCTATTTATGGTTATCAAGTTTTTGAGGTTGCGGTATGATGTTTTTGTTGTTGTTTTAGTTATTGTTTTATGGAATCTTTGTCAAAAAATATTGTAGTACCTACTGGGCTAGAATGATAAATATATATTTATGGTCATCAAAGCTTTGAGAATTATGCTCATTGTTTTGTAGTGATATCTGGTTGTTAAAGGGTGCAATTATACTTAAACTATATTTTCTTGTTTGTCAATTGGCAAGAATGAAATTAATTTGGTTTTCATGGAAAAAGCGTAGTAATATACCATAATTACAGTCTATGAAAACCAAAAGAGTTCTTAAGAGGAAGGGGTACTTTTGTTTAAAAATTGGCTCGTTTTAGGTGGCTAACAATGCAGCTAATGGTAGCAATCAATTATATCTCTAAATCACTTTAAAAATGCATTCAAAAACTGTCAACAGTACTTCATTTACGTTCCGTAACCTGTATGCTAACCAAGCTGTAGCGACATTGTTATTGTAAGAGCGAACGCTGAGGAACTCCTTTTCTATCTTAGTAACACATCGGCGTGCTTCGGTATAATCCGTAAAAGCAAACTACGGCAAGAGAAACACGAAACACGTTTGGTAGTGTTGTGTCGTCCGCGAACGATTCGTTCAAACGAACGAATCTTTTGAGTGAACGTACTGAACCGAATCACTTCATGAACTGATTCGTTCCGTTCTCAGTTCAGTTGAGCTCCGCCGCGACCATGCCGGTATGAGTGGAACTGGCGCATTCTGTGACTCACCGAACCCTCGACGTCGGCGAACGACGCAGCCAGCTACTCATCTGGCAACTGTTGTTGTTGTTGTTGTTTAGTAGCTATCATCATCATTATAATAATGCTGATTTGCAATTAAACTGTACTTTTATATCAAAACCTACAAGAACTGACTGGTTGTCGCTGAGAACGTGATTCAGTCACTCATTCAGAATCAGGACTCGCGAACCTACTGACACAGAGAAGTGACTGTGTCACAGAGGAGGACGTCACATTGAGGCTCTCGTTCAGTCACTGTGCGCGTCGTTCATTGGGTGCTGAGGGCTTGTGTCGTTCGCGAACTGACACACACGGAGATCTGCCGCTGGGGAAGCTGTTACTGACTGACTCATGATTTGCCGACCTGCACACAAACTGCTGCTGCAGAAGTGATTCAGGTTCACGTACTGAACTGTGCTGACTGTGGCGCTGTGTCAGTCACTCACTGCCTGGTGTACTGCATACACAGATCTGTGTAGGGACTCGCGTTTACCCTATTTGCTGCTTCTCCCGCGAATGTCTGCACTGTACTGTACTACGCACCCCCCCCCCTCCTATTTATTTTTTGGGGGGGGGGGATTCGGTGAACGAATTTTTGGAATGACTCAATTTAAGGAACTGATTCTAGTGATTCGGTACAGTCAAAAGAACTGCCGATCCCATCACTAACGTTTGGGTTTGTAATGCACAACATTGCGATACGACTCCAATTTGTACTGAGCAGAGCAGAGCAGAGCAGAGCAGCTTTATTTGTCCATTCTTAACATGTACAAGACACATAAGAACTGAAATTACATTTTTGGCACAATCCCGCTAAGAGCAGACATACGTTACAGGGAGACAAGACGGGACCGCCAACGGATCAGCCACTTAGGGCGCTCCTTAAAAAGGTGGGAAAAAGGTGACATTGGGAAAGGGGGGAAGAGTAAAAAAAATATCAGTCTGAGGCTGGACCCTCAGGAATGGTCCAGACTGAGTCCGAGGAAAAAAACCTCACATAGCATGGCACACATAAACATGGTACATGTAATCACAACAACTCGCAACAGAGTCATCCAACAGGACCCTGGAGGCCGGCAGCTGCTGTTGAGCGCTACTCAGCCCCCGCAACCCCGGAGGAATTAAGCAGTGGTGAAGGCGTTGATTTGGGGAGGGGTGTGTGCGTGCATGTATGCCCAATTAACTTGGGTGAGATGTTGGAATTGTCTTTATGGGCCGAGGCCGGCCCCAAGATATTACCATTGACATTAACATGAACAATCATATTCCAGCATCTTTAAAGTATTAGCCCACATTTCATGTTTTGTTTGTACACAGCTGAGCTAGCCAGACAGCATGTGTACTGTATTTCTACTAACACGCATGACGTGTTGCGTGTATCATGATCGATATTAAAGTGACTCACTCGATGTACAGTTGTTCGTCTGGTCCAGCTGGCCGGGGACGTTTCCTATTGATTTTGGATAAGCAATCCATTTATTTCGAAATAACAGTGGTGAACATGCCCTTTCCCAACTACTTTGGCACGTGTTGCAGCCATGAAATTCTAAGTCAATTGTTATTTGCAAAAAAAAATAAAGTTTATGAGTTTGAACATCAAATATCTTGTCTTTGTAGTGCATTCAACTGAATATGGGTTGAAAATGATTTGCAAATCATTGTATTCCGTTTATATTTACATCTAACACAATTTCCCAACTCATATGGATACGGGGTTTGTACATCAACTACGGTATATGATTTGCCTGAGTAGCTGGGCAGGACAAAATAAATAAATAAATCGCATGTACATATTTACAACGCAAGACAACATTGTCAATTGTGAATAAAACACGTGATTATTAGAAACATGTCTCAATGGGATACCGTGCACTATTACAGTAGTATATGAACTAGAGATGTCTGATAATATCGGACTGCCGAAATTATCGGCCGGTAAATGCTTTAAAATGTAATATCGTACATTATCGGTATCGGTTTCAAAAAGTAAAATTTATGCATGTCTGTGTACACGGACGTAGGGAGAAGTACAGAGCGCCAATAAACCTTAAAGGCACTGTCTTTGCGTGCTGGCCCAATCACATAATATCTACGGCTTTTCACACACACAAGTGAATGCAATGCATACTTGGTCAACAGCCATAAAGGTCACACTGTGGGTGGCGGTATAAACAACTTTAACACTGTTACAAATATGCGCCACACTGTGAACCCACACCAAACAAGAATGACAAACACATTTCGTGAGAACATCTGCACCGTAACACAACATAAACACAACAGAACAAATACCCAGAACCCCTTGCAGCAAAAAAGCCTTCTCTAATATGAACTATTAATAAACACTTTTTGGAAGATGCCAATCAAAACAAACTATTTAGATTGTGGAGGTGTGACCAATGTAATAGCTGCTGATGCGGATCCTCCTCCAGTTACATGGTCATTCTATTTGCTTCACTCATTTCCTTCCACTTTTCTCAGTTTACATAATCCAAAAATAGCACCGATTAGTAGTAAGCCCATCAGCGCGCTGCCTGCCTTGTTTGTTTACTCTGACAATACTCCATTCCAGCGTGTGAAATGATCCTGCGTTGTGGTGCGTAGCTGATGCGTGTCCATCCTTTTAAATGAGCTTATTTACACGGACATCTATTAGGCAGCATTATTACAGCCCTGAACAGTTGACTCAGAGTAGTGAGGCGCAACAGCAAATGAGATGTGTCTGGCTTGAAAGAGGTGAGATGGTAATGAAAGTGATAAAAAAAAAAAAAGTCCTCTCGTCATGAACATGCATGTCTGTCTCTTTCAGGTGTGTTGAGTCAGTTCAATCTCATCCTGTGGGGGACAGGTCCGAGTGTGATCAGCCCCTTGTCATCTGACTTTCCTCGACCCTCCAACAACAGTTGCAAGACGTTTGATGCCCAGCAAATCTGCATAGGTGAGGTTTTTAGAACACAGACCGGGGGCCTCATATATTAAGACTTGTTTCCAACTAAAAATTGGCGTACGCTCAAATCCACAAAAGGCAGATTTATTCAAGTGTTTGCACACACTAATCCAATCACGTCTTTTTTTTACATCCCCATCAACGTGGAATTGACTGCAAATGTGTGTGTGGCTGGGCCTGCCCCGACCACGCCCCCTCATATATATGCAAATCATATGGCCACCTCTTTGTGTCGCCAAAAGTATGCACAGCCGTGAGGCACCGCATGTTCACACGTTCAGATCCGTCTTTATATATCTCAACTTTGCCGTGAAAATGGGCGCATGGCAGGTTTTTGTGCATACGCACACTTAATACATGAGGCCCCAGGAGACTTTTTATGCAGCACCTCCAACTAGACACTCTCTTTCTCAAGTGTTGACCATGCACCTATTTGTTTAAGGCGGCCCAGCTATGAATACATTAGATTTGGTGCTGCCTGTTACACCTTTGTTAATAACACATTATGATGGGAATGTCTTCCTATGCAGCTAGTTCAGGGGTCGGCAACCCAAAATGTTGAAAGAGCCATATTGGACCAAAAATACAAAAACAAATCTGTCTGGAGCCGCAAAAAATTAAAAGCTATATTACATACAGACAGTGTGTCATGAGGTATACATTTAATTAAGAGGACTTAAAGTAAACTAAATGACCTCAAATATAGCTACGAATGAGGCATAATGATGCAATATGTACATATAGCTAGCCTAAATAGCATGTTAGCATCGATTAGCTTGCAGTCATGCAGTGACCAAATATGTCTGATTAGCACTCCACACAAGTCAATAACATCAACAAAACTCACCTTTGTGCATTCATGCACAACGTTAAAAGTGTGGTGGACAAAATGAGACAGAAAAAGAAGTGGCATAAAACACGTCCTAGAAAGTCGGAGAAAGTAATACATGTAAACAAACTATACGGTGAGTTCAAGGACCGCCAAAATTAGTAGGACAAAACGGCGCTCGCCAAATACTCGAATCGGTGAAGCATGTTTAATATAAACAGAGTGATTTATAACAATTAGGGAGGTTTGTGTCATGTTTGTCCTCCTACAGAAACCATACTAAAACAAAAAAATAGATTTTTTTCCCCCTCATCTTTTTCCATTCTTCATACATTTTTGAAAAATCTCCAGAGAGCCACTAGGGCGGCGCTAAAGAGCCGCATGCGGCTCTAGAGCCGCGGGTTGCCGACCCCCGAGCTAGTTGTTACAAGTAGGGATGAATTACCATGAATTGATTACGTGGACCCCGACTTAAACAAGTTGAAAAACTTATCCGGGTGTTACCATTTAGTGGTCAATTGTACGGAATATGTACTGAACTGTGCAATCTACTAATAAAAGTTTCAATCAATCAATCAATGGGTGCCAAATTCGGTACTTCTATACACTCAGAGCGGACTCAGCCAAATGCCCTCTCGGTAATATTGCAATTTTCAAAGTACGCTTGATGGAAAATGCTCAAGTAAATTAAAAGGCTCCACTTTTCCAAAAGGAGCTAGCTTGATGCTAATTTACATTGGCCTTGCCATGTACATTCTACTGATTAGCAACAGCGATTTCATCCGATCTTTTTTATGTGGTCGTTCACATTACAAAAAAATTGCGATGTCTATAATGAATGCAATCTGACATCCATGCAGACGTGACGTCATGATGTCACACGCGACGCAGTGTTTACACAAGTAAACATGGCTTCAATTCTAGTAGGTCTCATTTGTGGAAATTTCAAGAATTTTGTGACAATAATGTCAACATTTTCTGAACTGAATTATTGCATGTAGAACATTAAGAATGAAGAGGGCAAACATTTTGGCTCTTGCAATTTGCGGGACATTTGCTCCGACGGCCAGGAATGGTGGAATTGATTGATTGATTGATTGATTGATTGATTGATTGATTGATTGATTGAAACTTTTATTAGTAGATTGCACAGTACAGTACATATTCCGGACTATTGACCACTGAATGGTAACACCCGAATAAGTTTTTCAACTTGTTTAAGTCGGGGTCCAAGTAAATTAATTCATGGAACAATGACGTCAGTTCCTAAAACAAATTTTCGCCTGTTTTCTGCTCATTTGGCAACTATTTATTTTGCAACTGTCTATTTTGGCGAAGAATGATGATGCTAATCGCTTTTTGATGACACACTGGTCAGATGAACACAACCAGAGTGTTCAGACTGCGGTTGCATCAGATACACACCTGATTGATATTCATATACGAAAGGGAACTAGGTCAGATTTGAAAACTTCTGCTGTAATGTTGTTTTATCTACATTTCTTAAAGGTTACTTATTTCTTGGTGTTGTGTAAAGCTAGCTTAGCGGCTTGTTTAGGTGTTAGCATGCCTGCTCCCGGCTTGTTCTGGCGTGGAACATGTTTAGCCTCGTCATCCAGTGATAAGATATACAAACCCTGTTTCCATATGAGTTGGGAAATTGAGTTAGATGTAAATATAAACGGAATACAATGATTTGCAAATCCTTTTCAACGCATATTCAGTTGAATGCACTACAAAGACAAGATATTTGATGTTCAAACTCATAAACTTTATTTTTTTTTTTGCAAATAATAATTAACTTTGAATTTCATGGCTGCAACACGTGCCAAAGTAGTTGGGAAAGGGCATGTTCACCACTGTGTTACATGGCCTTTCCTTTTAACAACACTCAGTAAACGTTTGGGAACTGAGGAAACACATTTTTTAAGCTTCTCAGGTGGAATTCTTTCCCATTCTTGCTTGATGTACAGCTTAAGTTGTTCAACAGTCCGGGGGTCTCCGTTGTGGTATTTTAGGCTTCATAATGCGCCACACATTTTCAATGGGAGACAGGTCTGGACTACAGGCAGGCCAGTCTAGTACCCGCACTCTTTTACTATGAAGCCACGTTGATGTAACACGTGGCTTGGCATTGTCTTGCTGAAATAAGCAGGGGCGTCCATGATAACGTTGCTTGGATGGCAACATATGTTGCTCCAAAACCTGTATGTACCTTTCAGCATTAATGGCGCCTTCACAGATGTGTAAGTTACCCATGTCTTGGGCACTAATACACCCCCATACCATCACACATGCTGGCTTTTCAACTTTGCGCCTATAACAATCCGGATGGTTCTTTTCCTCTTTGGTCCGGAGGACACGACGTCCACAGTTTCCAAAAACAATTTGAAATGTGGACTTGTCAAACCACAGAACACTTTTCCACTTTGTATCAGTCCATTTTAGATGAGCTCAGGCCCAGCGAAGCCGACGGCGTTTCTGGGTGTTGTTGATAAACGGTTTTCGCCTTGCATAGGAGAGTTTTAACTTGCACTTACAGATGTAGCGACAAACTGTAGTTACTGACAGTGGGTTTCTGAAGTGTTCCTGAGCCCATGTGGTGATATCCTTTACACACTGATGTCGCTTGTTGATGCAGTACAGCCTGAGGGATCGAAGGTCACGGGCTTAGCTGCTTACGTGCAGTGATTTCTCCAGATTCTCTGAACCTTTTGATGATATTACGGAGCGTAGATGGTGAAATCCCTAAATTCCTTGCAATAGCTGGTTGAGAAAGGTTTTTCTTAAACTGTTCAACAACTTGCTCACGGATTTGTTGACAAAGTGGTGACCCTCGCCCCATCCTTGTTTGTGAATGACTGAGCATTTCATGGAATCTACTTTTATACCCAATCATGGCACCCACCTGTTCCCAATTTGCCTGTTCACCTGTGGGATGTTCCAAATAAGTGTTTGATGAGCATTCCTCAACTTTATCAGTATTTATTGCCACCTTTCCCAACTTCTTTGTCACGTGTTGCTGGCATCCAATTCAAAAGTTAATGATTATTTGCAACAACAAAAAAAGTTTATCAGTTTGAACATCAAATTTGTTGTCTTTGTAGCATATTCAACTGAATATGGGTTGAAAATGATTTGCAAATCATTGTATTCCGTTTATATTTACATTTTACACAATTTCCCAACTCATGGAAACAGGGTTTGTAAATAAATGCAGTGTATTTGCTGTAATGGAAGGGATTATTATTATTTTAGGGGAGCGGCTCTACGCTGTGTATGGAGACACACAATTAGCTGCGAGCTTGTCAGCTGGGGGACTAAATATAAATACAGTGTCAGCCAGAGGGGATCGACGTTTGTGATCGGCATTACAAGGCACTAATCAGCAATGGGATTACTTACTTTTCATGAAAATCAGCTGACACTGGTCGGACATCACTAATTTTTACATTTATATCATTCTTACTTTGCAGAAATGTGTTTACCACGGTCAGGCCTGGAACCAATTAACAGTGATAAACAAGGGTTGCTGTATTTCTGCGGTGCAAATTTCGACCAGAGCAGCAGGGGAGATCATGGGCAGCGTGAAGTGAAGTGAAGTGAATTACATTTATATAGCGCTTTTTCTCAAGTGACTCAAAGCGCTTTACATAGTGAAACCCAATATCTAAGTTACATTCAAACCAGTGTGGGTGGCACTGGGAGCAGGTGGGTAAAGTGTCTTGCCCAAGGACACAACGGCAGTGACTAGAATGGCGGAAGCGGGGATCGAACCTGCAACCCTCAAGTTGCTGGCACGGCCGCTCTACCAACCGAGCTATACCGCGTACTGAAGTTTGTTCTCTTCTTGATGCGTTTACAGAATGCAGTCCTGGCTTCTCGCTCTTCCTCCAAGGCTGCGTGAAGTTTTGTCCTCCTGGTTTCACGTCAGGTCCTCAGCTCCTCAACCTGTCCCTGGAGAACTGGGTGGAATTGTCTTCTGTCCAAGCCTGCCTGCCCTGTCACCCCACATGTTTGACCTGCTCTGCCCTGGGTCCCTCCGACTGTCTTTCCTGTTCGCCTCACAGCCGCCTGGTCCTCGCGTCCTGCCTCCACCAGAACCAAGTCCAACGCAAATCCCCCTCGGCCGCAGGTGAGCCTGCAGGAGACGTTCCAGCAGCAGCAGAGGAGGATAAAAGAGCAGGTAAGACGCCTCCTGACCTCAGCGCGTCTCCGCCCACTCAACTTCCTGCCGTGGTGGCTGTGCTCAGCTGTGCCTTCATCCTGGTGGCCTTTGTGGGAGTTTTTCTCTCACTGCAGCTGCGCTCCGGCGGCGCGTCCTCCAGCTGGAGGACCAAACTGACCTCCGTGTGCTCCGACATGAGGGGGGGGCCGCGGGTGACATTCGGTTTGGGCTCGGGCCGAGGTCAAACGTCGAAGGCTCGCATTTGCTACAGGGGGATCCCCACCGTGTGGGGGGACGAGGACATGGCCGCCTACGAGTCTGAATCAGACAGCGAGGAAGTGGACAGCCGCAGTGAAAGGACAGCTTTCATCAAAACGCAAAGCGCCATCTAGCTGGCGTGACGGAGATGACACATGGCGAGAGGTCCTTTGTAGCCTGGGGAAAAAAGGCCTTATTGTCCTATTCCTTTTTTGTTTTGTATTTATTCAAACGTGTTATTTTAGTCTTTATTTAATGATTTAAGTCATGATTCAGTGCTTCAAGCAGCTACTAATGTTGTTAGTGCAGAGATTCTTTAACAAAACATGATTTTACTCAATTAAGTCCCAACCAAAGTTTGAATTCTAGCTAATGTTGCATAAATATCTTTTATCTGGCAATAACGTTCATGAAAACTATATTAACTCATTGTTGTCATCATCTCTAACCATCTGTTCTGTGGCCCTATTTCAGTCTTTAATCTTAAATTGCTAATCAAATTGAACCCTCTAAGACTCCAAATGTCACTGATTATTACGAATATGAACATTGCACATCAAAGTTCAGTTCAGTTTCAGTTTATTTGGAACATGCATACGATACAATGTAATGCATCACACAATTCCAGTTGTTTCGTTACAGCACGTCCAAAAAGGAGTTGGAAGAAGCTGAGCTTATTTAATCATACCTCTTTTCATACCATAGCAGTTTTATCCCATTCCCTTGTTCTCTGTAACAGAACAGTGAATAAATAAATAATAAATAAATAATATACCATAGTAAGTAAACTAATATTAAATACATAAATAATCTGTATCTCAAAAGGAAAAAAAAAAAGGGTTCAAGATGTTCATCATAATTCTTGTTCTGTGTACTTTGTGAACACTTGTAGTTTGAACAGTTTCTTAAACTGAATCATATTGGTGCTTTGTTTGATTTATTTGCTTCATCCATTCCATAATTTAATTCCACATACTGATATGCTAAAGGTTTTAAGTGTTGTACGAGCATACAAATGTTTTAAATTTGATTTTGACCAACTTTTTTGACTTGTTTATTATACATGCTAAAATGGATTCAGTGTAGTTTAGCTGCTAGAAAGGATATATTAGGCCTGTGAATCTTTGGGCAAAACCCGATTCGATTCAGTTCTTGGGGGTAACAATTCAATTCAGAATCAATTCTCGATTTTAAAATTAATACTTTTTTAATAACATTTGGTGTCAGTGCTATGATTAACTACATTCCTCCATGAAACGGATACACAGCTGTGATACATTTATATATTACTTTAAAGAAAACTGGTTTTGTTAAAAAAAAATGATATCCAAACATTTAATAAAGTCAAATACACATAAGGCAAAAAGAGAAGTATCTCACACTTCTCTTTTGTAAAGTAAATGTGTACAGCAGATATGGGCATCTACATCAACTATATGATTTGCCTGAGTAGCTAGAAAAAACACAAAACATTTTTTTTAATCGATTAAGAATCGTTACAAGTAAGAAAAGTAAAAAAAATGTTTTTTGTTTTTTTTGGGGGGGGGACACTCTATGGTATACAATTTATTTATGAAGTGATAATTTTTTGCGTTTACATAGAGCACTTCAGCATATTTTCACCAAATTACACCAAAGTACAAGAATCATGAAATGTTCATAATGTTTCATCTAATGCGGGTTAAAATACACTAAAGTATTTAAATATATTTGAACAAAACAATAAATATTTCTTAGTATTGATTTTTGCAACTTTTTTTTTTTACGTGAAGTGGCCTGAAACATTTATTTGGCCTGCATGGTCATTTAATGTTTTTTTTTCTGGACTGTAGAGCGCATCAGTATATAAGCCACACCCATTACATTTTTGAAAAAATAAAAATATTTTTCCATATTTTAGCTGCACTGGACTATAAGCCGCAGATTACGTTGTGACATTAATTATTTACATAGAAAGATTCTGTTAATGTTTATTTACATACCTTAATTGTTTCCAAACGGCTGATCAAACAGAACAATAACAATAACTCCACGGTGACGTCTTGGTGAATTTACGAAAACTGAGAAAGAAAAGAAAATGACATTGTAAATTAATAATTCTAACACAGACACTCGTAAACCTGTTAGCATATTAGCTAATGCTAACAACGCTAGCTTCATTACATTACGATAGCACGTACAAATATGCATGAAAACACTCCTACAGACGTCACACATGGGACGATTTAGTAAGTAAGAATTGTTCTAGTTATATTGTAAAACTTACAAACGTTGCTTGGAGGGATGAATGAATAATCCATCCGAGTAGAAACGCTGTGCACAATTAGACGGAACGGAAATTGTACTTCTGGTTGAAAGCTCTAAACAGAAGGGCACTGCAGCACCCGCAGTTAGGAAACTCGTCCAAAAAAATGGCACCGTAGCACAAACAATAACACACCTTTTCAGTGTATTTGGTAGTTGTTTTTACAAACTAGTTGCATTATAGACGTCAGCGAATAAATATTGGGTTTTTGTATACGGTATTTAGCTAGCAACGTCATCTATGTGGCCTACAACGTCATTTAATTGACATGTAATTATTTTTTGTGACCTGCAACATTATTTATATACAAAATAAGTTAGTCGGTCTGCAACGTCACCTATAACGTTATTGAGGTGGCTTCCGACGTCTTTTCAATTGCCCGCATTTAAGAGTGGCCTGCAACATCATTAAAGTCAGATAAATGTAAGACTGTGAGGTCCGCTTTAAAATTCTTCACCTTTTACCTGTTTTTTAAACACGCTGAATGCTAAGGCAACGTCATCTTTGTGGCGTGCAACATCATTTCAATTGCTTGCAATGTCGTTCAACTGACCAGTATTGTCATTTATATGGCTTCCAACACAATTTAATCGACTAGAAACATAATTTAATTGGTCTGCAATGTCACCTGTAACGTTATTAAGGTGGTCTCCAACAACCTTTATGTGGCCGGCAAGATAATTGAAGTGGCCTGCAAATGGACTACCGTATTTTTCCAACTATAAGTCGCTCCGCAGTATAAGTCACACCGGCCGAAAATGCATAATAAAGAAGAAAAAAAACATATATAAGTCGCACTGCAGTATAACTCGCATTTTTGGGGGAAATTTATTTGATCAAATCCAACACCAAGAATAGACATTTGAAAGGCAGTTTAAAATAAATAAAGAATAGTGAACAACAGGCTGAATAAGTGTACGTTATATGACGCATAAATAACCAACTGAGAACGTGCCTGGTATGTTAACGTAACATATTATGGTAAGAGTCATTCAAATAACTATAACATATAGAACATGCTATACGTTTACCCAACAATCTGTCACTTCTAATCGCTAAATCCCATGAAATCTTATACGTGAATGAGCGAAATAATATTATTTGATATTTTACGGTAATGTGTTAATAATTTCACACATAAGTCGCTCCTGAGTATAAGTCGCACCCTCGGCCAAACTATAAAAAAAACTGCGACTTATTGTCCGAAAAATACGGTACCTTGTCATATTTCTTGTGTTAGTCATTTTCAAATTGGCAGATTTAGACTGACTGCAATATGTTTTTCACTTTTAAGTTCATATTATGTGATGCAACAATTCAATGCTTTTGTGGTGGTTGCCTCCTTATTTGCCATCAGCTGTTAACACAGTTAGTTTTTTATACCAGCTGTCCCTCCTAACACGATTTTCATATTTCAATGAGCGTGCGATCAGCACTGGAAAGCTCCAATGGATGAGTTAGTTTTGCCGCTACACTAACTTTGTTCAAACACATTGTATAATAGCACAAAACACTTTGTCTTCTCTCATTTCAAAAATAGCTATCCACTACTTTGCAAGTAAAAAACAATCATCTCATTCAGAGGTAATTATGATAATAATTGAGATGAAGCACTCAAACATAGCTTGGATGTGTCACCTCTGCATCCAATATTCACTTCATCACGTTGGATGTACATTTACTGTTTCAGGAGAAACTATGGATCATTTTGCCAAAATGTTTTTTCCTTTGTGTCATTTCTAGCAAAAATCAATTCATTCAACAATTAAAAATGTGCTTGAACTCCAAACAATTCCCATGTAGAAAAGCTTGATGCTGGTAAGTCTGTTTGCTTTATTTTGCAGCAGAGAGGTTGGTTTGTTGTCAGACATCGTGTGTCTTTGTTCAGCCTCCGCCAATATGTACAACTAAGTTGCCTTTTGTGACAGAGGGGACATATTGAACAAAGCATTTTCGTGTGAAAAGATTCTTCTGGTTTAAAAAAAAAAAAAAGAATTGTAATATATTGCAGTTTATAACTTTTTTTCTAAAATTGCACTTCATGCTGGAATAAAACGTTTTTGTTAGCATTGATTGTCTTTGTCCAACACACACACACACACACACGCACGCACACACACTTGTGACCTCCGAAAAATGTCTACCTCGAGCATTATGATAAAAGTTGTAATTTTACTCAACGCAAGTCAAACTTTTACAAGAAAAACTGAACATTTGTGCAATATTATGATAAAAGTTGGAATTTTACTCAATAACAGTCGCAATTTTACAAGAAAAGCTTAAAATTTGGGCAGTTTTATGAAAAGAGTCGTAATTTTACTCAACGAAAGTCACAATTATATAAGAATACTTAAAAATGTTGGCAACGTTATAATAATAATCTGAATTTTACTTGGCAAAATTATGACAAAAATCAGCTGGCGGGTTTTTTCGGGGATGAATAGGGAAGTCCTTAGCTGCCGTCTTGTTTCATCATATATTGCTGCCTTTGCACATTAATTTAACAAAAAATCCTGACTTTGGAGCAATGTTCACGGACTCTAGTATTTGGCTCTCTATCAGATGCAGTGGTTTTCCGTATTGGGACCATGATCTGGGTACTAACTTGTTCATTGGTCCTCATATGGAAGGCACTTTTCCTTGTTGATGTCTCAAGAAGCGTAGAAATTCAAGAACACACACACACACATTCTTGTATTTGTTACCTTCTTGAGACCTCTGCCTGCCTCTTTAGGACCACCCTTCCTAGATATATAAAGATTTGTATTTACAACATTGAAAATATGTATATACATACAATGCAAATATTAAAAAAACTTGTGAAAAATGAGTTGGAATTTCACAAGAAAAAGTTCACAATTTCACATGAAAAAATTCGAATTTGGCAGTATTATAATACAAGTCGTGATTTTACTCAACGCAAGTCAAAAGTTTACAAGAAAAACTGAACATTTGTGCAATATTATGATAAAAATTTGAATTTTACTCAATAACAGCGGCAATTTTACAAGAAAAAACTTTACATTTTGGCAATTTTATGAATAGAGTCGTAATTTTACTCGACAAAAGTCAAAATTTTATAAGAAAACTTAAACATGTTGGCAACATTATAATAATAACCTGAATTTTACTTGGCAAAATGATAACAAAAATCAGCTGTTAAATAAACAAAAAATCCTGACTGTGGAGCAATGTTCACAGACTCTAGTATTAGCGCTGCTGACCCGTCTCCGCTCGGGATGGTTTCCTGTTGGCCCCGCTGTGGACTGGACTCCCGCTGATGTGTTGGATCCACTGTGGACTGGACTTTCACAATGTTATGTCAGACCCACTCGACATCCATTGCTTTCGGTCTCCCCTAGAGGGGGGGGGTTACCCACATATGCGGTCCTCTCCAAGGTTTCTCATAGTCATTCACCGACGTCCCACTGGGGTGAGTTTTTCCTTGCCCGTATGTGGGCTCTGTACCGAGGATGTCGTTGTGGCTTGTACAGCCCTTTGAGACACTTGTGATTTAGGGCTATATAAATAAACATTGATTGATTGATTGATTGATATTTGGCTCTCTATCAGATGCAATTGTTTTCCATATTAGGACCATGATTTCGGTCCTATCTTGTTCACCGGTCCTCATATGGAAGGCACTTTTCCTTGTTGATGTCTCAAGAAGGGTAGCAATACAAGAACACACACACATTAAATTTTACAAGAAAAAGCTTTAAATTTTGGCATTTTTATGAAAAGAGTCATACTTTTACTCGACAAAAGTCACAATTTTATAAGAAAACTTTAACATTTTGGCAATATTATAAAAATAATAATCAAAATTTTACTTGGCAAAATTATGACAAATTTTAATAATTTTACTCCAAAAATTTCACTTTTTTACAAGAGCAAAATTGTGATAAAAGTCAGAATTTTATATGACATTTGCATTAAAAAGTAATAATTTTACGAGAAAATATTGCAACATTACAGAAACAGAAAGAATATGAGTAATTGTTTCCAATTTTATAAGAAAAAAGTCGACACGTTGTGAGAAAAAGACTGGGTTTAGTTAATTTATTATTTAGATTTTGTAATTGTTTTATTATGTTCATTATTTACTTCAAGTTATTAAAGTATGTCTCTATACGCATTTATTTTATTTTTTCAAATTAATTTTGGCAAAAGGGGGCGCATTTCAATTTCTTACACACACTTGTTATTTCATATGTTGACCAGAGGGGGAGCACTTATAAAACCGACACAGTCAATTTGAAAAATCCTTACTTTTTGGAATCAGCCTAATTTTGATAGATTTCACCACCAGGGGTGCAAATGAGACATTCTCTATAAGATGCAATAGTTTTCCGTATTGGGACCATGACTTTGGTCCTAACTTGTTCACCGGTCCTCATATGGAAGTTACTTTTCCTTGTCGATGTCTCAAGAAGGGTAGAAATACAAGAACACACACATTCTTAATTGAGCCTTTCTAACACAACGCACTCCAAACAAGCAGATGGTTCTTTTCGTGTCCGTGGTCATGTTTCACTACTAATTCCACTGCTGGCGTGGCGCTGGAACACAAAGTGGCAGCACTTCTGTCATCTGCTCACTATTTACCCGCTGTCATCACAACATTTACCCAAAATTTCAGATTCATTTATTCAATGATTTCAATGTGCAGGGAGAACACTAAACATGACCAGGGGTGTCCAAAGTGCAGCCCATGGATGTTTGTTTTTTTTGGGCCCGCAGAAAATTTAAAAAAATACATGACTGCGTGGGCTTCCTCCCACCTCCAAAGACATGCACCTGGGGATAGGTTGATTGGCAACACTAAATTGGCCCTAGTGTGTGAATGTGAGTGTGAATGTTATCTGTAATTAGGTAATAAGGATGAACTTCAAATATTAAAGAATATATATATATATATATATATATATATATATATATATATATATATATATATATATATATATATATATATATATATATATATATATATATATATATATATATATATATATATATATATATATATATATATATATATATATATAAATATAGGCGAGGTTTCTGTGGTTTATCCGTTATACAGTGCTCTATACCAGGGTAGAGCGGAATATACGTTAGGTCAGGAAAAAACATCATCCCTACAAGCCTGTTTCGCAGGTTTCCCTGCTCGTCAGGGGATTTTATAAAATCTTATAAAATTTGTAGGCTTGTAGGGATGATATAGCCTCTGTTATGGCACATTTGGTTCGGAAACAGTTACAAAATGTCTCAAATGAAGTCAAAATATTACAGAAATAAGGTCATAATAAAAAAAGATTGTTGAAATGTTTGGAAAATGTATTTAAAAAACAGCTTCTTTTATTTTATGCAAAAAAAAATTCAAGTCATGATGTTAAGAAGGAAAAAATCTTCTTAGGGAGGAAAACGTGATTTTAGAAGCAATAATTCTAAATATTAACTATATTTATAAACAGACCAAAAAAATTCAATTATTAGAAAATTGGGCTGGAAAAAGTGTCTAATTTTGAAGAATGAAGTAAAAATATCATGGGAATAAAGTCGGGGGGAACACATTTTTTGTTTTGTTTTTTTAAGCAACAAAAAGTGTAATATTAGTAGAATAAAGACATAATTTTAAAAAAAATCGCAAATTTGCAAGAAAACAGTTGAATTATATGAGGTGGAAAAAAATGTTTTCACTGCAGTGTGAAGTCCAAATATTACATAAAGAGACAATATTCTCAATTATAAATTATTATTGCATGAGAGTAATACCAAAACAGTGTGGGATAGCCATTTATTAAGAGAAGAAAATGTTTGGGGAAAATAAAAAGCAAACAGGAAATACAATATTAAAAAAGCAACAAAAAGACATAAAACAAATAAATTTACAAGATAAGTTAAGGGATTTTTATTTGTATTTTACCAGCCTGAAGTTCAAATATTAAAAGAAAGGAAACACTATTTTTAAAAAGAAAATTGGGTGGAGGAAACTTATAACAGTAAACAAACTGTCAAAATCAAATGAAGTCGTATATCACAGTGGTCCCCAACCACTGGGCACAAGAAATTAAAAAAAAAAAAAAAATTATTTTATTTTTTATTTTATTATATCAACATAAAAAACACAATATATACATTATATATCCATATAGATCAATACAGTCTGCAGGGATACAGTCCGTAAGCACACATGATTGTATTTCTTTATGAAAAATAAATAAATAAATACAAATAAAAAATAAAAACACCCCCTCATTCACACAAAAGGGTTGTTTCTTTCTGTTATTAATATTTCTGTTTCCTACATTATATATCAATATAGATCAATACAGTCTGCAGGGATACAGTCCGTAAGCACACATGATTGTATTTTTTTATGACAAAAAAAATAATAATAATAAAAATCCACACAACGCAGAGGAAAAGACCACATGTATATATGTGTATGTATGTCCATGTATATATAATGAGAAGAAACAAAGAAAAGCACAAAGAGCAAAATAGTGTCTTATATATATATATATATATATATATATATATATATATATATATATATATATATATATATATATATATATATATATATATATATATATATATATATATATATATATATATATATATATATATATATATATATACATATATATATAAATGTTTTATTCTAGCATCATACTGTGTGTTTTTGTGATTTTGAGCCAGTGCCATAGCATCATACTGTATATTTGTAAATCTGACTAGTGGGTCAGTGCCTCCCCAACCTCAAACTTCACTGCATGTCACTGGTGTCCAATGTTTGGATGAAGAAATGTGAATATGTATCCATATCAGCATATTAGATATGAAATATAGAAATGAAGAAACAAAATGTTGATAAGCCTCCTTCAGCTTCCATCAGGGATCACTAAAAGGTTTCGGGAATATTTGCTGCCTCCAAACCACAACTCTTCTTTTATGTCAACACACATAAGCTTTCTTTTCAACACAATTGACACACTTTGTCCCACAGTATGAAAACGCATTTGGTCTGTTTACGGAGAGAGGGACAAAATTATTGGACACAGAATGGCTTTGAGGATTTGAATCATGGCCGTCAATATTTGAAAATAAGGTGATTTTATTTTGAAGGGCTGACTTTTGAGCAGCTGCAAGGTGTGTTACTGTATTGTATATCATTGTGTTCATATTGTTACATGAACACAAAATGTTACACTGTTTACAAAAATGTTTTATTTTTAAACATAAACATGATCAACAAATTAAAGGCAAAATCGCTCAATGATCTTGACAAATTCCATCGGTATCGGCAACTGAGATCAATTGACGATAATTTTGTTGTTCATATGCTTTTCAAATATTTATAAAAATACAAAACAACCGTGTGTCCTGATAAGGGTCTGGGACCAAATAAATGAAACAGTAGCTGTATCAGCGCACTGTGTAGCCAAAGCGAGGTAAGCCACGTGCTATTAGTGGTGTATAGCGAGAGTATGGCCAACTAAACAACAGACGCCATGACTGCTACCAAGGACGTGTGCGGCTTTGCCCCAATGCATGCAACTGCTGTCGTTTTGACGTTAGGTTTTCTGACAAAATAAACCAAAAAATAATACATCTATATATATATATATATATATATATATATATATATATATATATATATATATATATATATATATATATATATATATATATATATATATATATATATATGTATATATATATATATATATATATTTATATGTATATATATATATATATATATATTTATATATATATATATATATATATATATATATATATATATATATATATATATATATATATATATATATATATATATATATATATATATATATATATATATATATATATATAGTTCTGAACATACTCCAGCTCACAAACGTACAATAAAACATGCTTTCATTTCGTCAAAGTATAATTTGGCGGCCGTATTTGACGCACACTGCTGCGACATTCCTGCAGTGTTTGGTTACAAGTAAGCACTCTAACACACACCCGACGGCGCAATAAACACAAAAAATACACAGAATGAACACAAAAATAACTTATTACCTCCGTTTTGCCAAAATCTGCATGAGCTTTGGACCAACAATCATAGACATATTATAACTTTTGTGTGAATTATGTCAACTGTGGTTTAATACTCGGAAAGAATGTATTGTTGGTAATCACTGTGCTATCTATGCCTTTCCTGATCCACTATCATCTATTGTTATTATTACATTTGGTTTATTTTACTCTTTCTATGTGCACGATGGGGGCGTAGTATGATGCCACCATGGCTGAAAACTCGCTCCACTGGAGCACTGGAGGCAGGCACTGCCAAGACTCTAACGGCCACTCGGAACAGTGAAGGAAGAGTCTTCATGGAAGACTGAATTGAACATTGAATTGGATTGAATCCCCACCTTCTACCAACCTAGTCACGTCCGTTGTGTCCTTGAGCAAGACACTTCACCATTGCATGGCGGCCCCCGCCATCAGTGTGTGAATGTGTGTGTGAATAGGTGAATGTGGAAATAACGTCAAAGCGTTTTGATTACCTTGAAGGTAGAAAAGCGCTATACAAGTATAACCCATAACCCAACCCATTCAATGCCCAGAACAAAAGGACATTCTGTCCTTCAGCTATGTCAAGGTAGTGACTTAGCTGTAGTGCTGGAGTAGTCCCAAGTTACAATGTTCCCTCTAATTTTTCATGTGTGTGAGCAAACGCACAAACTCCCTGAGCATTCAGTGGAGCACATGTGAGCAACATCAGACGTGCACACTGTGGCCACACCAGCGTCACACCTGTCCCAAACCTGACATCATAACCATTTAAATGTTTTATTCAAATAATTTTCTGATATAAGTGATTTTGCCGGAGGGGTTAGTGCGTCTGCCTCACAATACGAAGGTCCTGGGTTCGATCCTGCGCTCGGGTTTTTTCTGTGTGGAGTTTGCATGTTCTCCCGGTGACTGCGTGGGGTCCCTCCGGGTACTCCGGCTTCCTCCCACCTCCAAAGACATGCACCTGGGGATAGGTTGTTTGGCAACACTAAATGGTTCCTAGTGTGTGAATGTGAGTGTGGTCTGTCTATCTGTGTTGGCCCTGTGATGAGGTGGTGACTTGTCCAGGGTGTACCCCGCCTTCCGCACGAATGCAGCTGAGATAGGCTCCAGCACCCCCGCAACCCCGAACTGGACAACTGGTAGAAAATGGATGGATGGATGGAAGGGATTTTGCCCCCTTACAATGACAATAACAAAAAAACATGTTTTTCATGACCCATGTGCTAGTATTGTATGTCTGGCTGCGGATCCTGCCTTTAAAAGAAATGTTACCCTTTTCAGAGATTACATTTAGTTCCTGTAACTTTCTGTCTGTAAAATACATCTTTTTATTAGCATTTATGAAATCTAGTGACAATATTTCATGAATAATATCCTTAGATTAACATTCTTAATAAATGGCAGTAAAATAAGCACAAATCTGATTGAGGAGTCAGAGTGTTACAACCTGGCATTTACACATTGTGTGGCGTTGGGGTTGTCCGACTTTTTGTGTGGCCATAAACGCAGCACTGAGTGCGTGTGTTGGTGCAGGTGAGACAGAGCGAGCGGCTTCTGTTGAAACGACGGATAACAAAGTTGATTTAAGCCTGGTTTGTATGGCAGAAAATTACCAGTTTTTATAGATAAAAGTTTGTTTTACTCATGTTTGTGGTGTGGTTACAAACAGTTTTGCTCAATAAAATGATTGATGGAATTCCTGTCCGTAAAATGTCTCGATAGACGATAATTGAACTGTGTTGACAAAGATAGTTTTATTCATTGGGGCCACTCTTGTTGTCACCTGTCACTCACAGAGTTGCATTGCAAAATCATACAGAATACATTTTAATGTGTTTATTTTGTTTAAAGTTCAGATGGGATTTTTGATTTTCTGCGCGGCATTAATTTGCTGTGCGCAGAGGACGTGTGAGCGGTGCGCAATTGCGCAGGCGCGCACCTTAGAGGGAACGTTGGTCCCAACATCCTTCTTCTGTATCTTATGGTAAGCAGCAAACAGCCCTTCTCCTTCTCCAAGATACTCTTCCTCTTCTTCATCAATAAGAGGCACAGGTTGCTTAGTCTCTGCAGCATCTTGCAGGATCAATTCTGGTAAGCATGTAAAAACAATAACAGAAACAAGAGACTTTATCATTACGATTTGTGTTGGTGATGCAGTAATAGACTGAAATACTTAGTTATTGCTGCAGTCAGTTACATGATTGCACTGGAGAACGGCCTTCACTTGCCTCAGTATTGAGTTCCATCTTTTGTTGACTGCAGCAGTGATGCCTTTCTGTTCCCCAAATTCAGCATCAAACACATTTTTGAATGTTGTGCTTGTGTGCAGCAGTCAGCTGAGTTTTGATAACCTTGAAAGAGAAGGAGAGACCACTTTTTTTTCTTTCAAACCATCTCCCACCACCTGCTGAAGAGTGTGCGCAAAACACTGGAAATATGATACTGGCTTGTGTGAGAAGTGTCAAGAAGAAGAGTCGGTCGAACATGTGCTTCTAAAGTGCAGGAGATATAGTTCACAAAAGAAGGTGATGAAGAGGGAACTGGAGGGAGGGAGAATGAAAGAGCTAACACTTTATGGATTGTTGAATATAAGTACACCAAATACAGTTCTTAGACTTTTTAAGGAGCACAGGTGATGAATGTAAAATTTCAGTCACACTTTTCTAGCATATATATATTTCTCATATTTATCGCACTTTTCTCACAATCAATACAGTTTACTCACATTTAATTCATTTTCATCACATTTAGGTTTAAATCAAATGTTAAATTTAAACCAAATTTACCTTTAGAGCTAAGATTTAGATTTAAGATTCAGGTTTAGATTTAACATTTAAATTTAGATGTAAGATTAATATTTAGATTTAACATTTATATTTACATTTAACATTTAGTTTAAATTTTAACATTTAGATTTAGATTTAGATTTAACATTTATGTTTGGATCTAAGATATGAATGTAAATTCAAGATTTATATTTAAGATTTAGAGCTCACATTTATATTTAAGATATAGATTTAAAATTTAGATTTAGATCTAAGATTTGGATATAGATTCAACATTTTGTTTTAAATTGAACATGTAGGTTTAGATTTAACGTTTAGATTCAAGATTTAGGTTTGGATATAACATTTAGATTTAGATTTAACATTTAGAATTTAACAATTTGATACAATATTTAGAGCCAACATTTAATTTAAACTTAATTTTTTTTTTTAAATGTGATGAAAATGAATTAAAAGGGAACTGCACTTCCTTCATAGTCATGAGAGACAAGAAGACAAAATTATTTATAATTTTTTTGCATTCTTACATGTAAAAATCAGCTCATCCTAGGTGGCTATCAATGCAGCTAATGGGAGCAATCAATTCTACCTCGAAATGCATTCAAAAAACATCAACAATACTTCATTTACATTCCGTAACCTGTATTATAACCAAGCTGTAGCGACATTGTTATTGTAAGAACGAATACTGAGGAACGTTTTTCTGCGTACTAACACATCAGTGTGCTACGGTATTAGCCGTGAGCTAGCTATGGTGAGAGATAAGTTAGTTTCTACGTCAGCACCCGAATTGCGTTTGAGTTTGTAATGCACAACAATGCGATAAAACACCAATCTTACTGACTGAAAAACATGAACAATCATATTACAGTATCTGTAAAGTATTAGCCCACATTTCATGTTTTGTTTGTGCACAGCTAGTTTGACAGCGTATGTACTGTAGTTGTTATAACACACATAACGTACTGCATGGATCATCATCAATATTAAAGTGACTCACTCGATGGACGGTTGTGCGTTTGGTCCAGCTGGCTGGGGAACTTTTTTCAATTTGATTTTGGGTAAGCAGGCCATTTACGTCGGCATAGCTTGGCTTCAAGTTCCATATGTACAGCGTCAAAGTCACGCAGACCTCACTTTCTCGGCTTCCGTCTACTCCAACGTTTCACTATCTCTTCCTGCTTGCATCTATAACTAGTAGTTCATCCTCCTTATATTCAGCTTCAAAAAGACAAGGTTGTGAATCCTCATTTGACCAAAAATAGTCGGCTTTGTTGTAACCAAGTCTGCCATGTTTAGAAGGCACTCGCGTTTGTATCTAGAAGTAGGAACACACATTTGTTGCCGGAAGTCGGAAGTGCGATGCTATGGAAATAGAAATAAATGTGCGGAAGAAACCAGTTTCGGCAATGCATAACATGACCAAAATACGGTAAATGTTGTACATGTTACTTATTGTTATAAACGTGTCTACATTATATACAGTATATACTTGCAATGTGTATATTAAACGTTGATGGAGGGTTTTGAAGTTGTTTTAGAGGACTTTGGAAAGCTACAACGGTGACACACTTTAGCCGCGTCTTCCAAGCGTTTTTTATCATGAACGTCATGTGAAACTAGAAAGCTGGCGCGCAAATGGCGTGCGACTAAACTTGAGGTTTTCCATCAAGCATGGAGTGATAGTTTAATAACTTATAAAAGAATGCCTACCTTAGCTAAAGCTAATTACTACTCAAATCTCATCCGCCTCAACAAAAACGATCCTAAATATTTGTTCAGTACAGTAGCATCGCAAACCCAACAAGGGACTCCTCCCAGTAGCTCCACCCACTCGGCATATGACTTTATGAATGTCTTTAGTAAGAAAATTTAACTCATTAGAAAGGATATAAAAGACAACGCATCCCAGCTACAACTGGGTTCTATTAACACAGATACGAATGTATGTACGACGGATATTGCCCTCCAAAATAGTCTCTTTCTTTTTGATGAAATAACATTAGAGGAACTCCTGCGGCGTGTAAATGGGAAAAACAAACAACGTGTTTACTTGACTCACTTCCTGGGAAACTTTTTAAGAAACTGTTTGTAATATTAGGACCATCAGTGCTAAATATTATAAACGTATCACTTTCCTCTGGCACTGTTCCCCTAGCATTCAAAAAAGCGGTTATTCATCCTCTGCTTAAAAGACCTAACCTCGATCCTGACCTCATGGCAAACTACCGGCCGGTGTCCCACCTTTCCTTTATCTCGAAAATCCTCGAAAAAATTGTTGCACAGCAGCTAAATGAACACTTAGCGTCTAACAATCTCTGTGAACCCTTTCAGTACGGTTTCAGGGCAAATCACTCTACAGAGACAGCCCTCGCTCCCCTCCAAGGTTTTATTGTATCTCATTGGGTTGACTTTTTCCATGTCCTGATGTGGGATCTGAGCCGAGGATGTTGTTGTGGCTTGTGCAGCCCTTTGGGACACTTGTGATTAAGGGCTATATAAATTCAGACTTTGATTGATGATTGATTGATCATCTTTAAAATACATTAAAAAAAACCATGTTTATTCTTGTCTTTCATAAGGATTGTGAACAAGAGTCAAAATTCCCCCCAAAAAGTGCAGTTCTCCATTAAATGTGAGAATATCTGCTAGAAAAATGTGTCTGAACTTTTACATTTGGCACCCCATACACGGGCTTGTTTAAGAAAATATGAGGGTGTGAGAGAAAGAAGTATTGCCAAAACGCCATACTGAAGAGGGCGGTAATGCACCAAACCATGGATGCAACCCGCCATTAACCCAAAAGAAGAAGAAGAAGAAGAAGATGATGAAAACGTACACTTTGCGCATGCGTAAATCGATTGTGTCTTCCGGTACCCATCTTGAAAGTTTAAAAAAAAACAACTAAGTTTATCGTTTTCCAAAGTAGAGGTGAGCAGCATTTTTTCACAAAGTTAAGTTATAAATTACTCTAGTAAATACATAATTGTGTAGTTACATCTGTCGTGACTTGATTGGTGGAAGACATGTGATAGTGTTGGATTTCAAGTTAACTTTTAGCTAACTAAGTTGAGAACAGTGTTTCATTGTCTTGAGTGTATGCTCTGAAAATGACAAATGAAGGAATCTACTAATCAATTATGTTTGCGTTTCTTGAGTTTTTCAGCCAATGAATTTCTGGAGTGTGATCCAGACTGGGCAGCTTCTTTGTACCTTGGACATACTGTGGTTAAAGGTGCTCTTTTCCCAAAGGAGGACATTAGTCAAGTCCCATTGTACGTGGGCAATGTTGGTCATGCTTTTTGGTCCATGTGAAGAAAACGTGAAGAACGTGTAAAGAAAATGTGAACAATGTGTGAAGAACATGTCAAGAACATTATAAAAAACAAATAAGGAATGTGTGAGGAACGTGTGAAGAACATATTGAGAACATGTAAAGAACGTATGAAGTACGTTTTTAGACCAGTTGATCTGCCGTTTCTTTTTTTTTCTCCTCTGCCCCCGTCTCCCTTGTGGAGGCGGGGGCACAGGTCCGGTGGCCATGGATGAAGTACTGGCTGTCCAGAGTCGGGACCCGGGGTGGACCGCTCGCCTGTGCATCGGTTGGGGACATCTCTGTGTTGCTGACCTGTCTCCAATCGGGATGGTCTCCTGCTGGCCCCACTATGGACCGGACTCTCACTATTATGTTAGATCCACTATGGACTGGACTTTCACAATATTATGCTAGACCCACTCGACGTCCATTGCATCCGGTCTCCCCTGTGGGGGGGGGGGGCGGTTACCCACATATGCGGTCCTCTCCAAGGTTTCTCATAGTCATTCACATTGACGTCCCACTGGGTTGTGAGTTTTTCCTTGCCCTTATGTGGGCTCTGAACCGAGGATGGCGTTGTGGCTTGTGCAGCCCTTTGAGACGCTTGTGATTTAGGGCTATATAAATAAACATTGAAGTACATGTGAAGAATGTGCAGAAAACATGTGAAGAATGTGTGAAAAACGTGAAGAAAGTTAGTTAAACATGTAACGAATGTGTGAGGAACATGTGAAGAATTTGTGAATAACGTCAAGAATATTATTCAAATACTGCCTTGCGAAATCCGATTAATCTTTTTTCCCAAATGTTTTATTACGGTTGTTTGTGTAGAGCAAACTATGACATTACTTCAGTTTTCCTCTCATTCCCCATAATCAGACGCAGCAGCACAACACATCATCAGTCAGGAGGATGATGGGGCCCCCATGAACAACAGCAATAAACAGCAGGAATGCAGATCGTGTAAACTCAAACTAAAGGAAATAAAACTCTTGCAGAAGGGGATTAAAACGCTGGAGGAAGTGTTGAAGAATCAATCTGTTGAACTTTGAACCAGTGTTCATTTCTTTTAGTCACTTAAAAAACAAGCGACATTGATGACCGAAACTAAATAATGTTACAGAGGAGCTCTGACCACGACAATGGACAAAAAGGTGCGAAGAAGGGAAAACCATGCCAATAAGTTAAAGATGAGGACTTTATTTAAATGATAGAAACACTGCATAGAAAACTGACCGTTCCAAAAAACTAAATGTTTCTCTATTGTTTATTGACTTTTGAGTTAAATAAATGCTTTACGGGTAACCTAAATTTAAGATGTTTTCAAGAAAACTTTAAAGATGTCCTATCTTTTATACTCTATATCAGGGGTGTCCAAACTTTTTCCACTGAGGGCCGCACACTGAAAAATCAAAGCATGCAGGGGCCATTTTGATATTTTTTCATTTTCAAAACCAATACAATATACACTTCTTTTTTTTTTACCTTAGGGGCTCCTGCAAGTTAGGTCCTAAGGACGCAGAAGGGTTTCAGTCTTAAAACGGGTTTGAAACAAGTTATATATATATTTTTTTTAATTAAACGCTTGAATCTCTAATTCAACTTCAGGTGAAAATATATATACACACACAAACACACACACACATTTAATGAGCTTTTTGTCAAAACCCTATTTTTTGGGGCAAAAATACAAAATATAATATTTTTCCCAAAAATATTTTCAAAGTGAAATATTTGATGTGAAGTAATTGGATCCCTAACTAGGTCAATAATTAATAGCAACATTGATTTGAATTTATTATTATTATTTAATTTTTTTTAGCAAAGACATGTGTTTTTTAATTCCACTAAAATTCTTAGGGATCCAAAAGTGCCCCACTCATGTTTACATTCAACGCTTAAATCTCTCTATCAGCTTCAGATAATATATAGTGTAATTAGCTTAGCATGTTTATAATAACAATTTATATAATAATTAACTTTTTCCTTTTTTTTTTCATGTTTTGTATGTCCTTTTTGTCCTTAAATCGGTCAATAATTCATAGCAACATTGATTTTGATTCATTATTATTTTGTGAGAAATTGTAAAAACAAATTGTGTTATTAGAGTCAACATTGCAAAGTTTTTCTCGTTGCGTTTCACCTATTTGCTCTTTGATTTCACTTTTTCATGTTTTTAAAAACATTTTTTAAGTATTTTTAGAATGATGTGCCGCGGGCCGGGAAAACATTAGCTGCGGGCCGCAAATGGCCCCCAGGCCACACTTTGGACACCCCTGCTCTATATTTTAGTCAACTTAATGTCATTTTAGCAAACTGAAATGTTGTGAAATTTAGATGACCACACCATCCATCCATCCATTTTCCTCCGCATATCCAAGGTCGGGTCGCGGGGTCAGCAGCCTAAGCAGAGAAGCCCAGACATCCCTCTCCCCAGCCTCTTCATCCAGCTCCTGCCGGGGGATCCCAAGGCGTTCACAGGCCAGCCAATCCGCACCGATCCGCCTTTTGATCTCACGATCCACTCTTCCTTCACCCGTGAACAAGACTCTGAGGAACTTGAACATAGTTGACCACACAAATACTTGAAAAAAAACGCTTACAGCAGGGGTGTCCAAACTTTTTCCACTGAGGGCCGCACACAGAAAAATTAAAGCATGCGGGGGCCTTTTTGATATTTTTCATTTTCAAACCATAACAAAATATATGGATTTTAATTTTTTTTTACCTTTTTAGTGCTCCTGGGGACCATAAAGGTTCTAAGTCATTAAAATGTTAAAAACAAGTCAAATTATTATTTTTTTTTATTATTAAACGACTACAGTATATCAACTTCAGGTTGATATAAAGTTAAAAAAAACAAAAAGGTTTTATGCTTTTTCTGTCAAAGACAACTTAGTTTTTTATAATAAAACTGAAATATGCAGTATTTCCCCCAATGCCCAAAACATTCAGAAAGCAATGTTTGATGTGAAGTAATTTGAGCCTTAAAAAGATCAATAATGCAGGACACCATTGATTTTTATTCATTATTATTTTTAAGTAACCACAGTGAAAAGATAAATAAAATCCCATTAAATGTATTTGGGATCCAAAAGGTGCCCCACTCATAAAGTGATACTTTTTTTTTTTTTTTTACTTCAGATATATCTGTTGATTTTATGTTTGAACTATTATTTTGTTTATTTTTATGCTCTTTTGTCAAAGAAAACATTGATGTTTTTGTATGGCAACCACACAAAATATGCTATATTTTCCACATAAAACATTTTAAAGTGAAATATTTGAAATAATTGGAGCCCTGAATAGGTCAAAAATTCATTATAACAATTTGTTTTTTTTATCAATGGCAAAAAAGAAAATTAAAGATAGACAAAAGAAAAAACACAACCTGCATGGCAGCTTTGTGTCAACATTGCAACTTTTTGTAGTTAGATTTCACCTCATTCCACTTTTTTAATGTTTTTTAATTTATTTTTGCAATAGCATTTCCAGGATGTGTGGCGGGCTGGTAAACCATTAGCTGCGGGCCGCAAATGGCCCTCGGGCCGCACTTTGGACACCCCTGGCTTACAGTATACATTGGATCCAGAGAGTATTCACAGCACTTCACTGTTTCCACATTTTATGTTACAGCCTTATTCCCAACATGAATAAATACATTGTGTCCTCAGAATTCTAAACACAACACCCCATAATGACAATGTGAAAATGTCTTTTGGATTTTTGTACATTTTTTATGTAAAACTAAAAAAATCCCATGTACATAATACTTGGTTGATGCAGCAATTACAGCCTCAAGTTTTTTGGCACACCTATCTTTGAGCAGTTTTGCCCATTCCTCTTAGCAGCACCTCTCAAGTTGCATCAGGTTGGATGGGAAGTGTTGGTTTTCATCCACATACGTGCAGATTCAGAACAGTCTCTGTCTACAAACAAACGCATACACATGCTATCATGCACATTTTGTCCAATCAGAAGCTTGGAAGAGCGGCCATAGGTGACTTGGTGGCATTACTTACACCTGTTAACATGATAGTGTTTATTGTGGTATACCAGATGTACAATAACATGTACAATATGGTTCAAATCAGCCCACACTTACACAGAGCCCAGGAAACATAAATGTTTTATGAAGTTGCTAAAGCATTCATACGTGTGTGTGTTGCTGTGATACCCAAACACCCGTGGAATTATAAGTACATGTGCAACGAAGTCTGCATTATCTCTTGACATCACTGCACACTCACAAGGAGCCCAGGAAACATAATGAAAATTTAAAGAGACAACTAAATATATTGAGAAAGCACAAAATCTATGTGAAGAAAGCAGATCCACCTGATTACAGTTGTGGTCCAAAGTTTACATACACTTGTAAAGAACATAATGTCATGGCTGGTGGTGAGTTGGCTGCGATGGTGGGGGAGGATGCCGGACAGACCTGGCAGGCCCAAACGCATTGTGAGGGTTTGCTGGGAACGTCTGGCAGACTCTCCTGTCAGAGAGAGTTTCAAGTCCCACCTCCGGAAGAACTTTGAACATGTCACGAGGGAGGTGCTGGACATTGAGTCCGAATGGACCATGTTCCGCACCTCTATTGTCGAGGCGGCTGATTGGAGCTGTGGCCGCAAGGTAGTTGGTGCCTGTCGTGGCGGTAATCCTAGAACCCGTTGGTGGACACCGGCGGTGAGGGATGCCGTCAAGCTGAAGAAGGAGTCCTATCGGGTTCTTTTGGCTCATAGGACTCCTGAGGCAGCGGACAGGTACCGACAGGCCAAGCGGTGTGCAGCTTCGGCGGTCGCGGAGGCAAAAACTCGGACATGGGAGGAGTTTGGGGAAGCCATGGAAAACGACTTCCGGACGGTTTCGAAGCGATTCTGGACCACCATCCGCCGCCTCAGGAAGGGGAAGCAGTGCACTATCAACACCGTGTATGGTGAGGATGGTGTTCTGCTGACCTCGACTGCAGATTGATTGATTGATTGTTGTGGATCGGTGGAGGGAATACTTCGAGGACCTCCTCAATCCCACCAACACGTCTTCCTATGAGGAAGCAGTGCCTGGGGAATCTGTGGTGGGCTCTCCTATTTCTGGGGCTGAGGTTGCTGAGGTAGTTAAAAAGCTCCTCGGTGGCAAGGCCCCGGGGGTGGATGAGATCTGCCCGGAGTTCCTTAAGGCTCTGGATGCTGTGAGGCTGTCTTGGTTGACAAGACTCTGCAGCATCGCGTGGACATCGGGGGCGGTACCTCTGGATTGGCAGACCGGGGTGGTGGTTCCTCTCTTTAAGAAGGGGAACCGGAGGGTGTGTTCTAACTATCGTGGGATCACACTCCTCAGCCTTCCCGGTAAGGTCTATTCAGGTGTGCTGGAGAGGAGGCTACGCCGGATAGTCGAACCTCGGATTCAGGAGGAACAGTGTGGTTTTCGTCCTGGTCGTGGAACTGTGGACCAGCTCTATACTCTCGGCAGGGTCCTTGAGGGTGCATGGGAGTTTGCCCAACCAGTCTACATGTGTTTTGTGGACTTGGAGAAGGCATTCGACCGTGTCCTTCGGGAAGTCCTGTGGGGAGTGCTCAGAGAGTATGGGGTATCGGACTGTCTGATTGTGGCGGTCCGCTCCCTGTATGATCAGTGCCAGAGTTTGGTCCGCATTGCCGGCAGTAAGTCGGACACGTTTCCAGTGAGGGTTGGACTCCGCCAAGGCTGCCCTTTGTCACCGATTCTGTTCATAACTTTTATGGACAGAATTTCTAGGCGCAGTCAAGGCGTTGAGGGGATCCGGTTTGGTGGCTGCAGGATTAGGTTTCTGCTTTTTGCAGATGATGTGGTCCTGATGGCTTCATCTGGCCAGGATCTTCATCTCCCGCTGGATCGGTTCGCAGCTGAGTGTGAAGCGACTGGGATGAGAATCAGCACCTCCAAGTCCGAATCCATGGTTCTCGCCTGGAAAAGGGTGGAGTGCCATCTCCGGGTTGCGGAGGAGACCCTGCCCCAAGTGGAGGAGTTCAAGTACCTCGGAGTCTTGTTCACGAGTGGGGGAAGAGTGGATCGTGAGATCGACAGGCGGATCGGTGCGGCGTCTTCAGTAATGCGGACGCTGTATCGATCCGTTGTGGTGAAGAAGGAGCTGTGCCGGAAGGCAAAGCTCTCAATTTACCGGTCGATCTACGTTCCCATCCTCACTTATGGTCATGAGCTTTGGGTTATGACCGAAAGGACAAGATCACGGGTACAAGCCGCCGAAATGAGTTTCCTCCGCCGGGTGGCGGGCTCTCCCTTAGAGATAGGGTGAGAAGCTCTGCCATCCGGGGGGAGCTCAAAGTAAAGCCGCTGCTCCTCCACATCGAGAGGAGCCAGATGAGGTGGTTCGGGCATCTGGTCAGGATGCCACCCGAACGCCTCCCTAGGGAGGTGTTTAGGGCACGTCCGACCGGTAGGAGGCCACGGGGAAGACCCAGGACACGTTGGGAAGACTATGTCTCCCGGCTGGCCTGGGAACACCTCGGGATCCCCCGGGAGGAGCTGGACGAAGTGGCTGGGGAGAGGGAAGTCTGGGCTTCTCTGTTTAAGCTGCTGCCCCCGCGACCCGACCTCGGATAAGCGGAAGAAGATGGATGGATGGATGGATGTCTTGAGTTTCCAATAATTTCTACAACTCTTATTTTTTTGTGATAGAGTGATTGGAGCACATACTTGTTGGTCACAAAAAAAATTCATGAAGTTTGGTTCTTTTATGAATTAATTAAGGGTCTACTGAAAATGTTACCAAATCTGCGGGGTCAAAAGTATACATACAGCAACATACATTATCAATTTTGGTGATGTAGAAAAGTTACAATCAACTCAATTTAGCTTCATGGCATGGCCTCTAAACTTCATGTGAGTGATTATGATTGACGACACCTGTTGAATTCTCTGAGCCCATTTAAATAGGGCTCATGTGATGCAGTCATTAGACTCGGTTACAAACGCGACAATGGGAAAGTCAAAAGAACTCAGCACAGATTTGAAAAAATTAATCAATGACTTGAACAAGTCAGGAAAGTCCCTTGGAGCCATTTCAAAGCAGCTTAAGGTCCCAAGAGCAACTGTGCAGACTATTGTTTGTAAGTATAAAGTGCATGGCACAGTTTTGTCACTGCCACGATCAGGAAAAAAAAACACAAGCTATCACCTGCTGCTGAGAGAAATTTGTTCAGTATGATTAAGAGTAAACCAAGAACTACCAAAAAGCAGGTCTGCAAGGAATTGGAAGCTGCTGGAACACAGGTGTCAGTGTCCACAGTCAAGCGTGTTTTGCATCACCATGGACTGAGAGGCTACCATGCAAGAAGGAAGTCCTTGCCCCAGAAGCGACACCTTAAGGCTCATCTAAAGTTTGCTGCTAATCACATGGACAAAGATAAGACCTTCTGGAGGAAAGTTATGTGGTCAGATGAAACAAAAATGTTGCTGTTTGGCCACAACACCCAGCAATATATTTGGAGGAGAAAAGGTGAGGCCTTTAATCCCAGGAACACCACACCTACCGTCAAGCATGGTGGTGGTAGTATTATGCTTTGGACCTGTTTTGCTGCCAATGCTTTACAGAGAGTAAATGGGACAATGAAAAAGATTACCTCCAAATTCTTCAGGACAACCTAAAATCATCAGCCCAGAGGTTGGGCGCAGTTGGGTGTTCCAACAGGACAATAACCCCAAACACACGTCAAAAGTGGTAATGGCTAAATCAGGCTAGAATTAGGGTTTTAGAATGGCCTTCCTAGAGTCCTGACTTAAACCCCATTGAGAACATGTGGACAATGCTGAAGAAACTAGTCCATGTCAGAAAACCAACAAATTTAGCTGAACTGCGCCCATTTTGTCAAGAGGAGTGGTCAAAAATTCAACCAGAAGCTTGTGGATGGCTACCAAAAGTGCCTTATTGCAGTGAAACTTGCCAAGGGACATGTAAGCAAATATTAACATTGCTGTATGTATACTTTTGACCCAGCAGATTTGGTCACATTTTCAGTAGACCCATAATAAATTCATAAAAGAACCTGTAGTAGAATTTCTGACCTTTGACCTATATTGCATGTCTAATAAGAATGTACGCTCATTTAATTTCTCTTCTATTCTGTGCCAGTGGGACAAAAGTGAATATTAAGTCGTGCCAACCTGTCTACAGAATGTGTTGACTGTCTAAAGGATTCGAGTTGTTATGGAACAGATAGGGAAAACAAAAAGACATTGACGCACTAGATAAAAAACAATGACGCACAAGAGACATATAAAAAATGGCAGAAGACCGGAACTCGACAGTGATTTTGGCTTGTGTGTGTCTTGTTTACTCCGGAGTAACATGTGGTCTGTCTGCACGGCTAACTTAATTCAACCTGCACTTCTGATAATGGGTAAATAAATTTGTTGTACTAAACTACTTTTGTTGCCTGTTTAAGCTTCGGACAATCCACTACACAAATTGGCGTCACGAACAGGATGGTTTAGAAGCTACAGGTCGACAGCCGCTCCCGCTCTCTCTGTCAGGCAGACAACGCTTGCACGCGCGCATCACAAGGTAAGCAGTTTGCTTAAAGTGTAAACATTTTCTGCCTGGAGAGAGCCGGATCGATAAGACTAATTGCTGAATCTATTTTTGATAAAAGATAGGTTTAGTCAGGTTCTCCAAAAACAACCTGGAATGGGGTAAATTATGGTTGGATTGAGTTGTTTTATATGTGATCATTTGTCTGTGTGTTTGTTGAAAACTTGTGATTTCTTGTTTTTAACATAAGGGGATTGTTATTAGAATTTTGGTGGTTTGGAGTGTAGAAGCATAGACGATGTGAGACGAAAAATTTCTTTTAACCTCTTCATCCTCTGTCGTTGTTGGCAGAGGATGCTTCTTTCTGCAAGTGCATCAGATTAGTCAGAGTTGGATACAGCTAAATTATAGGCAAGATTTGCTAACTGGTGTGACATTTGATGACGTCTATGAAGGTGCGACATATCTGTTTATGTGGAAACTGCAGCGGTGGGAAAAGCCTCTTATAGGTGACCGCTCATTGACTCCGGTAAAGGAGATCAACTGAGCGGATAGCTGTCACGACGAATTTGGAAATTTGCTGCAAATAGACAGGTATTGATCGGGCTGCATATGGTAGAGCTTTGGTGAAACTTGGTGAAACTGTATGGACTGACCAGACACGAGTCTGTAGGATTGTGGGGTGATTCCCAGTGGTCCTACTGGGCGTTAGGCCAGGTTTTTTCCGTGATGGTCAGGGATAACGCAGGTGCTGCTCCAATGAAACGGGTTAATCGCCGTTTTATGAGCAATGATGGAACCTGGTTTTTGTGATATGAGACGGCCGATTCCACAAAAGCACGCGTGCATTAGTTGTTTATATTTGTCCGGACAATGGGGTGGTATGGTAATTTAACAATGTGTGTGTATAATGATGAATGCTGAAATGTGTGTGTATTGAGTGAGTCAGTTTATGTTGGTACATTTAGATATATGCGTAATTTAATAACTTTTGTGTAGCACCTGGTTTCTTATCTGGTTTAATTCCCCCCCCCCCCCCCCCTTCCTTTTCCTCACCTCCCAACCTCCCTTCACGCTTTTTCTCACAGCCCCGCTATCTGTAAAAGTTGGGAAATTGTCCAAAATGTGTGTGCGTGTGAGAAAATAGACAAAGTTATGTACAGAAAACACAAGAGTGAATGATCCATCCATATAATTATTTTCTTCCGCTTATCAAGAGGTTGGATCGCGGAGGCAGCAGCCTAAGCAGGGAAGCTCCCCCTCTTTGGCGCTGCGAGCGAATTCCAGTCATTTGAATTTGTTTTTAACTATACTGGTGATTGTGACTGTGCGATATTACAGTTGTTTTACACACTGAGATTTTGAGTACGGGAAAAAAGGCTCTTGCTCGCTGGTAAATTCTCTGTGTGCGAGTGACTGTGTGACACATATAAAAAAATAAAAAATAAAAAAAAGGAGTCTCAGCTGGGAGACATATTGAGATAAGAGTGTGTCAGAAGTGGCGAGGCTGTGTGAGTGACAGCTGCGTGAGGCGTGGGCCGAAGAGGTGTGACACTGTTAGCATAGCATTGAGCTAGGTTAGCATTGAGTTAGCATAGCATTGGATTAGATTAGCATTGAGCTAGTTTAAAAAAAAAATAATAATAATAATAATATATATATATATATATATATATATATATATATATATATATATATATATATATATATATATATATATATATATATATATATATATATATATATATATATATATATAGTGGACAGCTGTACTCAAATCTGAAGAGAAGGCTGACAGGTTGGTTTTGATAATAGGAAAAATAAAACATACTGTATATGAATAAATAAACATTTAAATATCAACACATACATTTGGACTGGGACATTGAAGCATTGTTAAATTCATTAGTCATTAATTATGTGTGTAATATACTGTATTGAACAGCCTTGTTGGTTATCTGATCCATCCAGTTCCTGTGTGGAAGTTGAGACAAACACACACACACACGCACATCATAGAGTAGGACACATTGTAACTTTGAATTAATAGTTATACAACAAATAAATTAATAATATTGAATTTAAATTTGATAAAGATAAATTGATTATACATTGACATTTTAATTTTTTTTAGGAATAAACACACAATAAAATAAAAGTTACATTTATATTCTAAAAACGTCTAAGGGCATCAGTGCAAACTGTGAAACATGTAGTCTGAAGAAGTACAGAAAAGAGGCGCCAACACTCAGCGCCATAGTCAAAACAAAACGTAGAGAAGCGTTAAACAAATTCTAATCAGAAGGAAGACAGACCAAAAAATTAGAACTTAAGTAAACAGACAGCAAGTAAACCAGAAATAATAATGTAAATAAATAACACAGAAAGCAAATTTCTATGTGACATTGGTGCATGTAGAATTACAAATAGAGAATAAAACTAAATGGAAATAACTGTCTGCAAGATGAGCATGACGTCATGAATTGTGCTCGGGTTAGTAATAGATAGATAGATAGATAGACAGATAAAACGTTATTGATTCCTTCAGGAGAGTTCCCTCAGGAAGAAGAAGTAAAAAGTAAACAGTAACTAATAAGGGTATAAATGGAAACAAAATAGAAAAATATTACAAGGAGAATAAAAATAGAACAGTAAAATAAGAGAAACTAGGCATTAACGGCCATGATATAAAAAAGTATTGTACTGTTATTGTTTAGCGACAATTCAAAATCCTTTATAAATATAATTATAGAAGAATAATTCTTCAACAAAATAAATATTTAGAATTAAGTTCACGAGCCCAGATGGATCTCTATTACAATATTCAAAGAAGGTTGATGATTGATTATATGTATAGAAATTTTGATTATAATTTAATCACTTGTTTAATTTTTAAAACGTTTTAGTTATTCTTATTTTTATTTTTTTATGTTCAAATAAGTCAAGTAAGACCACAACAAATGAGCAATATGGTGCACTGTTATACAATTTAATAAATCAGAAAATGATGACATTATGCTGTATTTTATTTCTTTATTTTACTGGGAAAAAAACCACTGCCCTAAATCATATCTAAAGCTAAAATTATTTTATAAGACTGATTATTTTGGATTATTGTGTTTGTATTGTGAGAGAAGGAGAGAAAGTGAGAGAAGGAGAGAAAGTGAGAGAGAGAGGAAGAGAGAGCAGGTGAAAAAACAGATTGAGGGTGAAGAGGATGGTTTGAGAAAATATGGGAAAAGGATGTTTATAACCTTACGTTATGTGAATGGTTTCTAAGAGAACAGAAAATAGAAACATTGTGTGAAGTGTAAGGAAGAGATGGATACAGGATGTTGTTTGTAAAGGAAAACGAAAGTGAAGAAAAGATGAGAAAGTGACAAATGAAGGTATTCGTAAATGGTATGCTGTTGATTGTGGTTAGCTGCAAGTTTGTTTAATTGTTTGTTTGTTTAGTTGTTTGAGTGAAATGGGAAGAAATCAATAGGAATAATTACATGCAAAATGGAATAAAACTATGAGTGCGATAGATAATGAATGAATAGATGAAATAGGTTTATTTTGGTCATAGAATCAACCATCAACCAATTTGTGTGAGCAGTTTAACAGTAAATTAGACATATTAACAACCATACACATTTACACACAGAAAAGAAAAGAAAAAGAATGACCGAAAAAAGAATAGGCGGAAGCCAAAGCTTATATTGCCCTATGATATACATTTACTGAACATTAAATTACCTGGAACATCAACGTTAAAAGATGAAAGTAATTGTTACTATATTTTATAATGTTCAAAAAACTTTACTTTTCAAGGGTCTCTTAAACCATAACAAAAAACTACATGTGTTCAGCTCATCACTGAGGATGGTCCATCATTTAACTCCTAGAACTGAATTACATTTGTATTTTTTTTTTTTTTTTTTTTTTTACCTATTTCAAAAATCAATATCCCCCGTAAATGATAGTTTTCTCCTCATAATGTAAACAAGCTAAGAATACAAACTGGAAGGCTGTTGTTCTTTACTCGGAAACATAATTGCCATTGTTTTAAAATTAAATTATCTGAATAACACATTATGACTTATAAAAATGGATTGGTATGATCATAATAATAATGCTTTGTGTATTATTGAAATGAGTCTTTTAAGTTTAAGTATTGGGTCTATATTTCTTCTATAAACATTTCCCCAAACTTCAAAACAATGTTACATATGGAAAAAATAAATAAATGACATAACTTATGCAGACATTTCTTATTCAGCATGTGTTTAACTTTATACCGAATAGCAATGGATTTGGATATTTTTCTTTAATATGTTCAATATGTGGCTTCCAACATATTTATGATCAATTATTATTCTCAAGAAGTTAGTTCATATACTCTGTCAAGTTACTCTTTCTGGTAAAGATTTAGTCTTATTAATTTCTACATATTGAGATCTATTACTTAAAATAACTTCTTAACCATTGTTGTGAAACACTTTTAATTTATGGGAGTATTGGGATAGGATTGAGGAAGATGTCTGCTGTGGTGGTGGTTAGTTTGGAAATTAATTTAATAAAAGTAACTTTAAAGTGCAGTCTGACATTTTTAGTTTGGAGTAATTTATATTTCTATTTAGACATTGCAGTACACCATACTTCTGGATGTTGAGCTAGAAGAGGATAATGGCATGACAGAATAAAGTTAGAGTTAAAGTTGGGGTGCCAGTGATTGTCACACACACACTGGGTGTGCTGGAATTTGTCCTCTGCATTTGGCCCATCCCCGTGATCGCCCCTGGGAGGTGGGGGGAGCAGTGGGCAGCAGCGGTGCCGCGCCCGGGAATCGTTTTTGGTGATTTGGCTCCCAAAATTTTTTTTATAGTCTTTGGTATGACTCGGCCGGGGTTTTGAACTTGCGACCTGCCGATCTCAGGGCGGACACTCTAACCACTAGGCCACTGAGATGAAAGAGGCAAACCAAATCTCAACAGCTTTCAGTTAGCTACAGATTTTGAGAGTATAATGCGAATAACTATAACTTTACAACTGTTTGGTGTGAATAGTGTTGAATAATAATTACAAATAACAGCCTACATTAATAATTAGAATAAGAGCCGATATGTAAAGTGTTAAAAAGAGGAGAAGTGTGATTAGGCCTGGCGCTTAGAGCATGGCCTTGTGTGTTTGTTGTGACTAGGTTGGATAACCAGTCGGAGACAGGCAAGGCAAGGCGGGGCAGCTTTGTTTGTGTGGCGTTTTTCATGCAACAAAGTGAAATGAAAGAAAATAAAAGCAAAATTAAAATGCAGACAATAAAAATAAACACAGTGCGGACGTTAAAAGATTAAAAGATTTAGCTGAAAGATAAGGAGAAACGTGAATAAAAACATTCTTTTGTTTTGGAGAATATCATGCACAGCGGGAGGTCAGAGTGCAAGCATGACAGCTTGCTCGCGGCTACTGATAGACAAATGATAGTTTAAATTAACTTATAGATAATCTTTAAGTGAATTAAAAGGGTACTTAAATACACATGAAGTAGTACGTATAATCTTTGAATTAAGGTTATTGATTAGCAATTAATGGGATAGTTAAGACTGTAATTTTAAAACGTGATATGCAAAATTGAACTAACCGAGAGGATATGAAAACGATGGGTGTACATGTTTTGAGTTCCAAATTCTGGAGGAAAAAACCTCAACAAAACGTAAAACTATACAGACGGACTTGGGTGGTAGCCACGGTTGTGCTAGGTCAAGCGAGGGTGGAAAGGATATGCAGCAGGGGGACTGCCAATCTGAACAAGACAAGCTCCAAAGTTGTAGCCAGAACATGCTCACAAAAAATACAGGTATGACAGCAGGACGAACAGCAGGATACAAACAGACCCCTGCTGGACATAAGTGTCAACGGACAATGTTCAACACAATCTTTGAAGCATTCCTTTGTGGTCAACCTGCACACACCTTGTAATGACCTGCTTACGAACTGTGCCCTGACATTCAATACTGCACAGAAGGAACTTCTTGCCTGACAGCACGACATCAGCTGACAACTACTGGGGACGCCTCCCAGGAACGAATGGAGGACGGGAACTGCTCCAACTGTCCGAGCACTGGCTGACTGAGGTGCGTCCGTGTGCCCTGCCACCCAAACCGCCAAAGTGTATGATCACCAATTAGACGACTCATAATAGGAGCCTTTTGACTCTTATATATGGTGGGACTCAAGGTATGGCCGCTCATGTGAACTATCCTTACAACAATTACAATGGTATAAGATGGACAACTAATGACCCACATTGTTCCTTTGCTCTCTGTCCTGCCTACGAAACCAAAAATGTAGGTCAAATGATAAAACAGGGCGTAGCTGCCGCTGATTGAACCGATACGCAAATACCACATTTTCAATTATTTCGGTTGTCTGTTAAAAACAAAGCTATTGGTTGCAATTTGGACATTCCTGCTGTAGGCTACAAAGAGCTAGCAGCTACACAACAGCTGAGCTAAAACAAAATTTAAGCATATCAAATAATTGTAGTTGCTTATTACATACACAAAGTCGCAGAGAGACAGAAGTCTGTAGAAAGTATTCAGTAACAAACGTGTCCGCATTATTAAACTTTCTACCACAGGAAATATACTGAACAAATACAGCAGTTACTGTCAGACTCTAATCCGGATTACCTTGTCTATCAGACACATGGTTAAAACCCACAACACCTTTCGTTCTAATTAATGTCCCGGGGGACAAGATTACAGAAAAGACAGATCGAGTGACAAAGGGGGGAGGAATTATGATTTATGAAAGGGAAAACATTAAAAGTAGATCAATTTGAGTATGTTGAAATTAAAATCACATTTTTCTCAGAAATGTATTTCAAGGTAATTGTAGTATACCGACCGACCACAGCTAAAGACATTTTTCTTGATTCATTTTCAGACATCCTCAAACAGCATAGTATGAAAGAAGTAACGTCATGGGGGACGTTAATCTGGACTGGTTAAATAAAACACGTAGAAAGAAACTTAAGGATATTATAAACGGCTTCTACATGATACAAATGATAAGCAGCCCTACTAGAATTACAATTGGATGACAAAAATCAAAGAGAACATCTGTAAATACACAAATACAAAACCAGAAAGAAGACTGTAAAATAAAAATACCATTGGATTAATAAAACAATTTGGATTCTAATAAAGACATGAGGACTCAGCTCTCATAAGAGCAATTAAAACAGGTCTAAATACAGATCGTATGATTTTAAAAGTTTGGAGGAACAAAGTTACAATGTTTATGCGGAAGTCTGAGGCTGACTTTCATTTAGAATTAATCAAAGCTGCAAAAGGGAACAATATAGAGTTATGGAAAACCAGATACAAACTTACGGAAAGAGAGCAAACAAGAAACAACACTATAACATTAAATATCAATGGCGCTACTATCGCAGACAGTCTGGACATAAGTAATCATTTTAATGAACATTTCATCCAGTCTGTACAAACCCTGAATAAAAAGTCCCTCAAAATCAGTGCAAATAATTGTCATTTATTCAGGATGGACTAATTTTAGAATTAACAAATGAAACAAAGTTAAACAAAATCTTCACTGCATTATCAGACTCACGATCTAGAGATATATATATGGGTTGGACACTATCTTCCTAAAAACATATAAGGATTGTATTATTGCTCGTATAACAACAATTGATAAATAAATCAATAACGGAAAACACTTTCCCTACCACGTCGAGAAACTGCTACTATGATTAAATCCATAAAGCAGGAAATAAAGAAGACCAGAACATGTACAGACCAATTAGCCTTCTCCACGTTATAACAAAAGGAATAGAAAATTTGAAGTTAAAAAGTGGCTTTGGAGCAATCAAGGCTGCTCACACGGTCACTAAGAGGGGCATTATGTTGACACATCAATTTAATGAGTATTATATTTATCCATGAGAGCATTTATGTTGTAAATTTTGAGGTATGGCTGTTAAAATCTTGGTTGTTGTTACGAATGATGACAGATGTGAACAAGAGCAGGTATTGTCTTTGTGTGATAATGTAAATAAGGTGTGGTTGTACTGTATGTTAAGTATGTGTCCATGAAGGGGCATTTGGTGACTTTTCTTAAAATTGATTACATGCTACAGTATGATTATTTTTGATTAATTATTGATTATTATGAATGTATATAAATTATGATTAATTAGTGTCATAATTTTATTGCTTAATTTTTGGATCCCTTTAATTTAGGTAGCCAGGGACTACAGATGGAAAGTAGCTATTTAGATATAATCTGGTACAGAACATATCTGTTTCTGAACTTAATGTTTCTGTGCATTGTCCCATCATAGATAGACTAAATTAAATACAACTATTTAGTGAATTATTGAGGGCACAATAATTCACTGGGTGTTGTAAAATATCAAAGTACTATTGCAAAAGCGAACAGTGACCTCAAACATGACCTGTCCTCCGCCTCTGTTCTTGCTGCGCTTGACTATCAGCTGCCTTTTCTTTTTCTTGGATGTTTCTGAAACTACTAATATTACTACTACTACTACTATTACTATTACTATTACTACGACTAACACTGTCCCTGTGAGAGGGACAGAGGGGGGAGGTGAGTTTGGATTGGGTCAAGTTTGAGCGTGTTGAGTTTTTATTTAATCGATATGATCAATCCGGTACAAGGATAAAGGAACGTAATGATTTAGATTGACAATTGCAGTGGTTGGCAGAAGCAACCCCAACCTCAAAGGAGGGTGCCAATTCAGTAATTAAATGTTTTGTGAATTATCTAATATCCCGACATGGTTTCCCCAAAAAGATTAGGTCAAACAACGGCACCTATTTTAAGAAAACAGGTTATCGTCTTCAGTCACAAGATCAGCACTTCTCAGGACCAGCAGCTTCCTAGGAAGGCGGAAAGACCATGAGACCAAAATGGTATGTTTGCAAAATGTAGAATTTGTGTGCCAGTTCCTCTGTGCAGATTTGAGGATGAAAGCAGCCACTCCAGATTCCCTTGCACTCGCTAAGAGGGGCACGGTCGAAGCCGATCCAGGACCAACACCCGATATCTGACTGGAAGGAACCGAGAGGAGAGACAACACCTTGCCAGCGATGACGAGAACAACTAAGGTTGCCAGCCGATGTGTCCGTCGGGACTCCAGCAGCTGTGGAAAGAAGTGCCGGGAGGCCCTGAAGCAAGCCGAGGGCCTGGACCAAAGCCCCACGCCCCATACTCTGCCCCAGCCTTCCCCACAGCCCCCACAGCTCCAACTCTACCTGAGTTTTCCCCAATTTCGGCCAGCACGCACCGGCCACTGAACAGTCTGCCCAATGGACTGAACCACACCCCAAGAAGAGACAGAGACAGACTGTTTGAGTGGATCTCTTTCTTCACCAAGGCAGCCAAAAGCCCAACGAGGTGTCGGCAGGCCATCAGCCTGAGGCACCACCGAGCCATCTATACGAGCACTAATCGAACATGGACTCATACGAAATTCAGTTGTGTGTTCAAAATCAATTGATAATTAACAATTTTGGTAACTACATTCATTGCAAATGCCGGGAAAAATATTTTTGCAAATGTCTTACAGTCATAAGTCTATATACATTCATCTATTTATGTTCAATGATGTTCATGATCAAAGTATTTGTTATTCCTTTACTAAATCAAAGGGTAGGCCACTAATTGTGTTCTGTGAGATGGTTTTACTGCAGGCTGGTAACAGCGATCGCTCTGAAGGAGGGTCATAGACGGAATTTTTGCCTCGTATAAAAACATTGAGGTTTTTGCCTCTATCTGTGGTAGAGATTTAACTTAGTGGTCTACATCAGAAATTGTTTTGGTCCAGGGTCTTAAGACCCTGGAAGGCGGGTATGTAGTAGAATTTCTGACCTTTGACCTATATTGCATGTCTAATAAGAATGTACGCTCATTTAATTTCTCTTCTATTCTGTGCCAGTGGGACAAAAGTGAATATTAAGTCGTGCCAACCTGTCTACAGAATGTGTTGACTGTCTAAAGGATTCGAGTTGTTATGGAACAGATAGGGAAAACAAAAAGACATTGACGCACTAGATAAAAAACAATGACGCACAAGAGACATATAAAAAATGGCAGAAGACCGGAACTCGACAGTGATTTTGGCTTGTGTGTGTCTTGTTTACTCCGGAGTAACATGTGGTCTGTCTGCACGGCTAACTTAATTCAACCTGCACTTCTGATAATGGGTAAATAAATGTGTTGTACTAAACTACTTTTGTTGCCTGTTTAAGCTTCGGACAATCCACTACAAACCAAACTTCATGAATGTTCTTTGTGACCAACAAGTATGTGCTCCAATCACTCTATCACAAAAAAATAAGAGTTTTAGAAATTATTGGAAACTCAAGACAGCCATGACATTATGTTTTTTCCATTTTTATATAAACTTTTGACCACTTCCTTGCTTTACAGCTATGTTGTTATTATGCTGTTTGTTACTTATGTATGTTATGTTGCAGCTATTTAAAATAGTTTTGTAAATTTGTTCTGGCCTGAAACAAATTGGCCCTTTGAAACATATATTTGTCTTTGTGTGTTGTATGTAGACCACATTGCTTGACAGAGTTCAGTGATGCAAATGCATGTGAAGTTGATCAACAGATTGTATTATTCTCCAGTGCAATAACAGTACTGACATGAAGGCTATAAGGGCATTAATGGGAGCTTTAAAAAAAAAAAAGACAAAAAAAAAGAAGTAACTAAATAGTTACTTTTGACAGTAACACATTACTTTTTGGTGTAAGTAACTGAGTTAGTAACTGAATTACTTTTGAAATGAAGTAACTAGTTACTGTAACTAATTACTGGTTTTCAGTAACTAACACAACACTGGCCGTCAGGGCCATCAAGGCCTTCTTTGCTGGCCTAACATAACCAGAAATCATGATCATAATTAAAAATAAAAGTACTTTTTAATTTACTTTCCCTAAATATCTAAAAGTATTCATATTCTCTTCATGTCATATTATGTTTGCTCCTTCCAACCCTGTTGTTTTTAAGTTATAGAGTTTTTATCCAATCAGAATTCAGCTAGCTTATGTTGCCATGCTGTACCAAATCTGCCTGGAGCCTTCAGAATCAACAATGGCATCTATGCACTGTAAGTGAACGGGCACACACAGTTGATAGATAATTGCGATAGCCAATCAGATCACGAGTTGTTGTCAGTAAGGTCTTCTAGATGGCCTAAGGCAGATATATAGTGATGTTATGAGCTAGGTAACGTAAGAACTCCATTACCCAGCATGCCACAGTAGTGAAGAGCATGCACAGTAGCCCCGTTTAGGTTGTTATATTTTATATATATTTATATAGCGCTTTTCTCTAGTGACTCAAAGCGCTTTTACATAGTGAAACCCAATATCTAAGTTACATTTAAACCAGTGTGGGTGGCAGTGGGAGCAGGTGGGTAAAGTGTCTTGCCTAAGGACACAACGGCAGTGACTAGGATGGCAAAAGCGGGGATCGAATCTGGAACCCTCAAGTTGCTGGCTTGACCGCTCTACCAACCGAGCTATGCCGAGCTTGTTGAATGTATCCATGTAGGATGTTTTGACGAGCACGCTGTGGAGTAAACTTTAAGAACTCAGCCAACACGCCTGGTCTGCATCTTTTATGATTAGACAACACATATATTTGCAAGGCCATTTTCATGAAGGATATTTAAAGAAAAACATTTTGTGAGACCATGTCGGCCAACCCCGGAAGCTAGCTCAGCCTTCCCGACGATGAAATGTGAGTTCAGATATTTTATTTCTTTATTTTTTTCATGTTTAATATGTTTTTTGCAATTTAAATTTTGACAGTACAACATAAGAAATGTTTTAATTGCTGATGGTAAATGCGCCAGAAAATAACCCGTTTTGTACAATGCCCAGTAGTGCGTAAATGTGTTTCTGTATAGTATTTCGCCGGCAATGGTCATGTGGTGACATAAATGATGGTATTTTGAGCGGTAATCATTGAAGTCGGACATCACTGACAAACAACAGGGCTATTAACAAGGTCAGATCAAAACTTGCAGCAAATTCCGAGAAAACTAGAGTGGTCCTGTTGTGTAGAGGAAGTTGGACCACTGGAAACACATTGACAGTTGACATTTTTTAACCTTGCTCACAAACATAGAACACTTAGGTGACGGGGGCCAAACTTGTGATTTACATAACTGAGGCGTTCTTCAGGCCTCTCATCTTGGCTGTTTTTTTTGTTTTTTTTCCGTAATGTGATTTAGATTGTTTATTTGACAGTAGTCATTTGTTTAGCTTCTTTAGTTATACTAGTGGTGTTCCTCAAGGTTAATTTTTAGGTCCTCTCTCTTTCGTCATTTGGGTTATTCAACAGGTGGCTGCGAGGTCAGTTCTAAGAACTTATGACTCACATTTTTGCAGCATATTCTTAAAAACAGCGGAGCGCTCCAGTAATTCTGACAAAAATAAATCAAAACATTTTCTGCAGAGGACGCTGTTTCTGCAGAATATACAAAAATAGTGAAGGGAGACGTACGGCTCTACCGGTCTTTAACTTCATGGAAATGTGGCCCACAAAACAATTCAGTTAAATATCGAAGGTCCTGAGTTCAATTCCGGGCTCGGGATCTTTCTGTGTGGAGTTTGCATGTTCTCCCCGTGACTGCATGGGTTCCCTCCGGGTACTCCGGCTTCCTCCCACCTCCAAAGACATGCACCTGGGGATAGGTTGATTGGCAACACTAAAATCGGCCCTAGTGTGTGAATGTGAGTGTGAATGTTGTCTGTGTTGGCCCTGCGATGAGGTGGCGACTTGTCCAGGGTGTACCCCGCCTTCCGCCCGAATGCAGCTGAGATAGGCTCCAGCAACCCCCTTGACCCCGAAAGGGACAAGCGGTAGAAAATGGATGGATGCATCCCTGATGTACAAAAACAATCATTAAATTAACATTGTTGGAATAAAGCTTGAGGACCAAACTAGCATGTGTGTCAACCGCCCAATCAGTTATTCATCTTTATTATCTTCCTTTGCATTTTATACACAATGGAATACAGAAGATAGCTTAATTGCCTCCTTTTTATTACCTTACCACAGCTCCTTTTCACCCTCGTTTTTATGAAGGACAGTTTTACGGACAGACGAGACGCACAATGAAAAAAGATGATGGAAATGGACGGAAGTGACAATCAATGAAGTGCTAATGGAAGCCAGGGCAGAACATGTTCATGTGCGACAAGACCTCCAGAGGGAAACCAGCAATTTAGTCATGTTAAGTAATGATATTTTTTTAAAGGTGACAAGTGTTCACAGTCCCATTGAAGGCAGTCATACATTGTGCAAAAATATCTGTGGAGATTGAATTTTGTTGTAAGTGGTCACTCCACACACATTATATGCTTATTAGGCTGCTGGAGTTCGTGTGTGCCTACAATGTACTTTGCAACAACAAATCACATTCAAATCAAAAACATAAATTTAAACTTCTAGAAAAACAGCAGACACATTAAGTGCATAAAAAGGTTTCCTCATGGTTGCAAAACTTGCTGGAATGTCACTGATGGAGCACTGGAATTGAATAATCTCATTGCAAATGAAATCTCTCTTGCGGCTGTGAACTCGATCAGTGATTTGAATATAGGAACTTCCCACAACCGAAGACTAACTTTCAGTCCCGCTTTACAGCACTTGCTCACTCTGCGCTAAGTCACTAAACATTTCAGGATGAACCTAGTTCATTGTTAAATTTGCATGTAAATGTTACATTTCACCCATTAACCCCCAACTTTCTGTGAGTTGCGTATGTATCGGAATTGTGCAAAAGCTTTAGGTCACCCTTACATGTGTTATTTGCTGCAAAATTATATTTTACTCTATTGACATGAATGCTGTGAAAAAGATCATTAAAACAACATAAACTGGTGGCTTATGACTTCTGCACATTTTTGTGGCGTATAGCGTCAGCTGAGCACACTGGACTTATGCAAAAGTCCACATTAAATTAAGAATATCTCCCAAATTCCAATTTCATCAATTTCAATTTGGGTTGCAAACAGAAAGAATAATTGAATTTAGATTGACAAATTACAATCAAAGGACATAATTAAAATTCCAATAGATCATTTTGTTGTATTCCATAATGAACTACTCCCACATTTCTTGACCGATTCACAGAGTTATGAAGTCAAAAGGCTCAACTCATTAAGGACATTTTACACTTTCTGTCCTTAGTGCTGCCATTTTTGCTACTCGCTAGCATGCCAAAAGTTAGCATGTTACCAAATGTAGGTAAGAAACTAAAAAGTCATGGATATTGTCACTTGGCGCTATCTTGCTGGTATGCCAACACTTAATAATGTGGGTATAAAATTAAAAGACATTGTTACCTTGAAATTATGGAAAATGGTGTAAAAATACTTCATTTACCAGAATGCAATTATTTAAAAAAAAAAAAAACATATTTATTTTGAGTGTTTGTAAAGTATTTAGTTGTAAAGTATTTAGGTCAAAACTAATGTGACAACTGTTTTATTTTACTTGCCTTTAATGAATTAATCTGATACGCAATTAATTTAATTATACTTCCTGTCATTCCAATTAAACATTCTGTAGGGTGGAGCTATTTCAATTGAAATTAATTTAATTGAAATTCCGTATTTGTGAATTTTGCACAAGCCAGGTGCATGAAATGTGTTCAGCACAACAAAATATGCAGTGACGTGACATGAGAATGAAGACAAATGTTCTCCAGAGACGACTGATGATGATGAGCGTACAGAAGCTAAACAGTGAAAGTGACTATGGAGCTTTCATGAGTCATGATCACATTGTGGCGACAGTGAAATGGGACCACCTGTGTTTCCAAATGTCCACATCACACAATCTCTTTGCTGCATTGAGACAAAAAAAAGAAAAAAAAAGAAAAGTGACATTAAATTGAAAATATATCCAAACTAAAATGATTGTGCACATAGACAATTTAAAAACAATAAACCTGAAAGAAAAACAAGCTTTGTCAATTGCACTGTGTCGTGAAGAATCCTGGCTCCCATCCTTCCAGTCGCACATCATCAGGATATTTACATTCAGTAGTTCAGTTTCAGGATAGAAAACATTCTTACATAGCAGAACTCAGTCAGATGTTCAGTTTCTTGTGGTTCAAAACAGCAATCAGCTCCCGCGTTGCAATGGACCAACGTTCTCCGACTCGCCTGTGGTTCTGCATAATGGGTTTGACAAAGCCCCGACCCTCTGTCACAGTCTGCAGCCAGTGGAGGTCCAGTTTTGGGCCTGAAGAGTCCGAGCCCGTTGGGTTCGGGCAGCTTAGCGCAATTTGAGCTTGAAGGCAGAGATGTCCATCGGATTCAGACTGACTGTGGAATGGTTGGCCAATGGAGGACTTGAATACATAAAAGTCAAAGATGTAGGCTGGAGCAGCTGCAGTTCCACGTCCTTAAAGAGGCTGGAAATGTTTAGCTGCAGAGAAAACAAGAATGCGAGCCAGCATGAGAACATGGTCATGAATAAGGAAAGGCTTGGGTCTCTCCTCACCTGTCCTTGGGTGGTGGTGCAGTTGAAACCCAAGTTTGGCGCATCCAATCCACAGTCAAAACCCAAACGGTGAAGAATTAAAGCTGCATATGGTGACGGAGCGTTGGGGTCCTGCTGTTTTAGTACACACAAATACAAAGTACATCATGCAGTACAACTTTAACATTAACAGAACATAAAGTTGTATAATGTGGAAACTAAACCGACATGTAAAGAAATGCCTCTAAAGTTGCACAAAAACATATAAAGAGGTGATCCTCACATGATACTTTTACGTGTTTTGCCTTGGTTTTTGTGATAACCATAGAACCAGAAGTGAGGTTATTGCAACCTAGCAATGAAAGCAGTACACACATTTCAGCTTATGATGACAGCAAAAGTAGGTGCAACTCAATATCAACTGAATAAATTACAAAGACATGTGCGGTCAATACTTACTTTTAAGGCACACATCAATAAACACAAGAGTGATGAGTACATCATGTTTTTATATACTAATATTTATACTTACATAAACTTACATTATATATTTTGCCTTTGATAATAGTCCCAATTCATTTTGATTATGAATTATATATTATTACTCTAGAGTCGAACACAATTTATTCTGGTTGACTTCCAATTGGTCCCGATTCAAAGTGATTACTGTAAAAGCAATATTCTCGGATAGGATAGGAAATAATTTCCCCTTTGTGGGATAAATAAAGTATGTGGTTGCAGTGTATATTCAAAAGTATCATATTAACATTCTGGAGCCTTTATTTATTCAACAAACTTTTTAATTTACAAACACACCGAATAAAAATATGCTTTGTTGTTCGAATGTTACAGCCACCCATTATTTTTTTTTTTAACAATTGTTTGAACAAAAATAAAATCTTTTGTACAAAATAACTAAACAAAAGTAACTATCTGCTACTTATTAGTTTTTGCCCTCAAACGTCCTCCTGTGTCTGGGGAATAATTCCCTATATGTGTTGTTTTTGTTAATGTTTACAAATAAATGATTTGGAGAAAATAAAAATATTAGCGTCATATACTGATATTACCTTTGGTAATGACGCCACCAATTTGTTGATCGATCCACCCTCCTGTTACAAATTGTGCACAGACTGTGATAATGTTGACACACCAACAGTTGTTATATTATCTTCTCCCGAGACTCTTATTAATCTGCTTGTTAATTTCTAGTTAAAAATTGCTTACTTTTTGCTGCAACGCAATTCCATCGACACTTTATTCTTGGTGTTGTTCAAAACTAGCTTAGAATTTAGCTTAGCTATTACGGTAGCATACCTGCTACTGGCTTGCTCTCAGTGTGTAACAAGTTTAGCCTGTTCCTCCAGTGATAATACATGACAATGATATTTACGACACTAAGAAATGTAGTTTATTTGCCGCAGTGGATGTGATTATTATTACTGTAATTTAGGGGAGCAGAGCAGCTCCACACTGTGTATGGATACACATAATTAGCTGCTAGCCGCTCGTCAGCCGGGGGACTAAAAATGAATACAGTGTAAGCCAGAGGGGATCGACTTTAAAATACATTATTCACGTAGGAACCACAGATCCCTTCATCACCAACAACAATGCAAATCATGCAGACTTTGTGAGAGCCAACAACAATTACTTTGGGAAAAATTATGATCCAGAACCTTATATTTTTGCTCCCGAATATAAGGAGGGTGAGCTACAAGTTTAAGAAGCTGTGTGCTCAACAGATCCAGCCTTAGTGAAACACTAAGCATAATGTATCAGTATTGCTAAGTTGAGCTGAAACGATTCCTCGAGTAATTCGATTACAAAATATATTCGAGGAAGTTTTGCTGCCTCGAGGCATCGTAAATTTTTTTTTTTTACAGCTTTTTGTCTCGTTTAATAAACAGTACTCACGTTTCGCACGGACTGTTTAGATATTGCACAGCGTGTTTACGTCACAGATCATACGCCCCCTGCACTGCACAACATCGCTCTTTTAAATACGCTTGAGTTTAGAAAACCTTTTCGCCGACATAACTCCCAATGGCAGACGCCGCAGAAAGCAGTGGACAAGAGCCATAGCAAAACGAGGCAAATAAGAAGCGACAAAAGTTGTCTAAGGTGTGGGAACACTTCACACTAAAATGGAAGGAAAACGTTCAACATTGCAAAGTGGAGCTCGCATACCACAATAGCACAAATTCGATGCTGCAGCACCTGTCGAGAAAGCATCCGATTGAGGGACGTCCGGAGGCGAGGTAAGTCATCTATTATCAAATGTCAACGCAAAAGTTGTGTTAGTAAAATAAATGTTATTCATTATGATAACCAGGATCTGTCCTCTCACTCCCGCAAAGTCATCAAATGCCGCCAAAGGTGTTGAAAACAAACAATGCTATCCGAGCTGTCGTGTTCAATTAGCCTTTCATTAGTAACCATGCGAAAGTAGTCGTGCAAAGTTATTCAAGTCATGCTACTTGGATACCTTGCACTTGCACCCACTATAGTCCTGGTTCACAGTGGTAGCACTTGTGTGCCAAAGTTCCTGTCAGCCATATTGGTTCTGAATATGAAGTTGCACATTTGAAATGCAGTATTAAAGGCACTACCTAATCCACTTTTTATCTTTGATATAATGAAAACTGTTCTTATTGTTTTATTTTTAATACTAAGAATATATTTTTATTTTAACTTTCTCAGCAAATGTACATTTATAACTAATTTTATATATAATTGTTTTCATCTCAAACATGTTATGATGGCAAAATTAACATTGATTACTATTTTGCATGCAATGAATACAGTGAACTGTATTGCATTAAAAACTGTTGTCATAATTAAGTGGTTTGTCTTTTTATATTGTTTATGTATTGTTGACAGGTTGAAAACAGCTCAGTGGGTTTGCGTGGAGAAACCAATGTTCAAACGGCACCGTATAATAACCATTAAAGACGCACGAGAGACAAGAACTTTGTTTATCCGGTCACACCACACAGCACATAGGGCTGTGACCGCACCTGTTTTTATTAGCACACACAAATTGGCACAATCAAACACGGACGCATTTTAGCTGTGCGTGTCAGCCTTCAATTTGAAAACAGGTGTTTAGAAAATAAAAGACAATTAGGCCAAACACAAAAATTGAGGGCACATATTAACATGTATAATTAAACCTTAATTAACCAAAAATATTATTTATTCGATTACTCGATTAATCGATCGGGATATTCGATAGAATACTCGATTACTAAAATATTCGATAGCTGTAGGTCTATTGCTAAGTGCTAAACCAGAAATACAAACTACAAACATAATAAAACGATAGCTTGCTGTACAATGTCTGCTCTCACTGCGATGACGACTGATAGGATGTCCATATCTTCCCATTAAGATGAATAACTAATTTGAATCCACATGACGAAAGGTTAAAAAAGTTGCTGCAGTCTTTGGTTGTGTGTGTTTGTCTCCATCTTCGGGTATAGATTGAATGTCACAGATGAAAAATTTATAGATTTATGGCTAAATCTTCCTATTATGCAGATGAGAGGCATGATTTATACTCTAGAAAAACTTTGACAAGCCGAGACGCGATGCAGCAGCAGCAGGTGGCTCAATGCAGCTGTGCTGCAACAGCATCTTCTTCTTTACAGTTTTACGGCATAGGTTTCATTACTGCCATCTTCAGTTTCATTTTATAATGACATTAGTCTTTCTTTGAGTCCAGTGCAGCATAGACTATGCATAGTTTGTCTGCGTCAGCGCTTATAATAACAACATCGCTAATATTTGGTTAACATTCAGGTCACCATATGTATATAGAGTATTGTTTTCAGATTTTGGATGATTATTTAGAGAGTTTTGCAGGCGGAATGGAGAGCCCCCATTGACTCCATTGTTAGCAGACTTAAAATGCATAAAAAAATAAAAACACAACTGTTCATATCTTACATAAGGATTGTGAATGACAGACAGCACATCTCTTTCTATTTTGCGTATTTCCAGTATGACTGATCTGCTGATATGGTCAAAGTGCAGAAGCGTTCACATCGTGACGTCAATCTACAGAAATTGCTGAAGATATTTGGCCGTCTGAAATTGTGGCATTTTGTGATGTTTAGCGGTATTTTCCACATACCCACTTTGCAGTTTGTAAATACAATTGGATATGGTTTAACGGCTACAATGAAACGCAATTAAACATATAAAGTCAACTCGTTTTTCTACTCTACTGGTACTTTAATTACCTCCGCCAATGAGGTTATGTGTTGGCCAGGGTTTGCTTGTCTGTTTGTTAGCAACACTTCTCAATAAGTTATGAATAGATTTTGATGAAATGTTCAGGAAACATGCACAAAAAACAATTCCTGTGATCGACTGCAAACACAATTCACCCTCATGTTACCTCCTTTTCTCCCCTTACTGCGTTCCAAGCCCCCACTTTACCAGTCCCGCGCTGTGCAGAGAATTCTGGGAGATGTAGTGTATTTTCACACTGGCCAATGCAAAAATGCCAGAAAAAAATACTCACCAAGTATTTGTTTGACACCATCACACGTCATGGCATTATTGTAAGGATTTTGAAACTGCAATACCGTGGTATCTACAATACTGTTATAGCCTTAGTTTTATGAAATTATTGCATTCAGTGTTTTTATTACTGTATGTTCTGTTCTTCATGTGTTTTTGTACAGAGTGTGTGACTTCAGTGTTAATTTAGCTATGACTTCCGATTTACACTTAAATTAAACTAACAACGTGTCATAGGACTGAATTACTGAAATGTGTTTGTCACCCAAAGACCACGTGTGTGCATTATTCCTTTTTTTTGCCCTCTTACTTGGCTTTGGATGCTGCGCAGGTTGAGCAGGTGGAAGTCGCAGGGAAGGCTGGACTTGAGAGGTGCAAAGGTTTGGAGGGGGGGGATGCCGCGCCGTTTGGGCAGGACAGGCAGTGCCAAAACGTTGTGATTCAGGATGCCGTTGGTCATGTGACTGAGCACAGAGGGGAAGCTTGTGGTGGCGCTATCTGTCATCTAGACAAGAGAAGAGATGAATAATGTGATTGACAGTTGTTTTTTTGTATATTTCACAGACTACTGCACTTACAACACAGAACTATCAATACACACTGGGTTTGGTTTATGTTTTAAAGACAAACACAATATTAACTTGCTCTATGTTTGACTCTGTGAGACACTTTATCCTAAAGAATCATGAGCAGTTCTGGAGAGCAATCAATGTCCTCCATTCTCATTTGTTTGATCAATTATACCATTTGTTACTGTTGGCTAAGAGGACCTATGTGATGGGGAGGGGGAAGAAATCTGAGCTACGGCACAGACTACTTGTGCAAGCATCATTGCTGTTGCCATGACGATGTTACCTCTTGAACCCTGTCACTCAACATTTTGGAGAGGAGAGAGTGAAACAAGGAGGAGACTTTGGCAAAGAAGCCATCAGGCTGAAGGCAACAGAAGGGAGAGATGAAAAACAAACACTTGAAATGAGGACGGATTACAAATATGCTAATTAGGTGTTTATGAAGAGCATAATGAAGAAAAATGAAGAAGCAGAGCTTTCACACATACGTACATAATATGCACAGAAAACTTAGCGCACACCTAATGAATAAACTAGAAAGGCATGCTCGCAGAAGACCATATTGTATCACACTGGGTATTCTCCAATTATTATGTGATGATTTACTTTCCTTTTACTTTGATACTTATCAATAAAATCTGGTGATTTGCTTTAAAATAATAACATGCAAGTTGGCCCATCGCTGCACACTACTGCCACCTGCTGTTCATATCAAACTTAAATTTAAGAGAAAAGGGCCTGCCTTCCGCCCGATTGTAGCTGAGATAGGCTCCAGCGCCCCCCGCGACCCCGAAGGGAATAAGCGGTAGAAAATGGATGGATGGATGGGGTCATAATTTACTCCAAATTAGACCCTAATTGAAATCACACATGCTTACAAACTAACAAATGACATAGAAAAAAGTCCTGCTCAAAAAATATCATGACATCTATGAATACTGTGTATCTGTTAGATCAAAACTGACTTATTCGAAAATATGCTGTGAAATCTAAAAATCACATGACAAAACTCATACCAATAAGTTAATGATGATGCAGAAGAAGGTACTTGAGCAGAAAGAGTCGTCAATTCAGTAAAAGAAAGTATCCTGATGGATGGAAGTACTAATGATAATATACAGTAACTTTTTAAGGTTATCAACTTAAATTTATCCAGAAACATTCTCTACCATCTTCTCAGCCTTTTAAAGTTTAGGCGGTTTAAAGTACCAAAGAACTCAACAGTGTCCTCTAATGGGATACAATTAATTCATCAATTGCTCTGCTGGCCCTTCAGACTCCCTAAATGTTCAGCAATCTAAGATATTTCTAGATTGTTCTCTGCTTCTAATTTGTGTGAATCGTTTGAGAAAAGCCCTTTACTGCTATAGGTCCATACAAGCACAGTTGGAAGTTTGGTTAGGAGCCCTGACCATCAAACACACTTTTGGGATGAACTACAACAGATTACGCAAATTGTGACAATGATTTTCTAAGAGTGGAACCTCATATTTTCTTACCTTCTTTCTTCTTGGTCAGGTGTACCAGTACCTTTGTTCAAGTAGTTATTGAGGAGGGAATTTCACAGCTTGTGTTGGCAGTCTGAACTGACCTTGTTGCCTGTGGATCTCCTTTCTAGAAGCAGTCGGAAGCGGTTGACGGTCCTCTTGTTGTCCTTAACGCCTTGACCCAGCCCACGATTATCATCCTGCATCAGTCGGCGGTCCAAAATAACTTCGAGTTCACCTGGGGGTGATCGATAAAAAAGTCCAGCCTAAACATTCTAACCTCTAAGAGTCACATGACATTGAGAAAGTGGAAAAAGCGAAAGCGAAATAAGAGGCAGACCATTTCTCAGGCTGCTGACACCCAGAGACTGAGCAGTGTGCAGCGTCAGTCTGTGATTGCTGTCCTGGATGTACGCCTGACTTGGCATTGGGTAGAAGTTGGCCTGTAACGGGAGCTTCAGGTGTCGCTGACGAAGCTGCATCTACAAGAGGATGCGGCTGTTAGCTTCTCAATAAGCACATTGAGATTGTTTTATTGTAATAACTAAGGGTTTCCCAAAACAACTTTTTCATTTTCGATACAATGCTCATATTGGAGCCTTGAGTATTGGCAAATACTGATATCAGCGTGAATCATAGAACACACTTTAAATATTTTGTAGTGTGGAATTTTAGAAAAGGCCTAATCAAGAGGCATTACTCAGAAAATGATGGTAAGTATGAAAAGCACATGTATTAACTGGAATGAACGTAAGCTGTCTTTATTTAAATTGAAGTGAAGTCGTAATTAGTTTTTGGGAATAACGAGTGATCAAAATACTTAAATAAGTTAAGCGCATGACTCTCATGAAGCAGTAATTTGAATGATTCAAACACATTTGTTAGTGGCTCGGACCAATATCAATATTGGATTAGGACACCCCTATTAATAACAGCATCAGTCAACCTTTAGTCTCTAGACGGGAACTGACCTGGAAGCCATTGAGGTCTGTGTAGAAGACGTCTCCATTCTGTATGTTGGTGACCAGTCGCATGGCCAACTCCTTATTTGCCTGATCTCTGATGTCCACCGAGGTGGTGATGTCCACAGACAGGCCATCCACACCTAGAAACACAAGGAGGAAGTGAAATTAAAAACTAAAAACCATGCGTGTGAATATGTATTTTTAATGGAATATAAATTACACATTGATTGGATTCATCGTCCCTTCTGGTGCTATGCAATAAACACAGTTGCTATTTGAACAGATTCCACATCACACTTTAGTTACCTGGCACATTGTGGATGCGAACAGTCTGCTGAAAATGTTGGTAGTATGCCACCACTTCAGAAAAAAGAGGCCCCTCAACTACACGCACTACGGGCGGTTCCTTGTGCTCGTATGGCTGAAGAGAGAGAAAGTGCAATAATGTGATATAGAAGGGCAAAGTGTGGCACCCAGAAATAAACCCTGTGCGTCAGTACCGTTGCTTTTTTATCAGGGAGGAACAGATAAGCACCACTTTTGTCCTTGGAGATGCGAGTTCCGTACACCAAGAAATGCATCTCCACCTTCACTTTCTCAGGATCATCTTTCCGTTTGATACTCTGTAGATGAAGACAGAATTTAATAAAGTCTATTTTATTGGGTTTATTTGAAGTACAGATGAGAAAATCAGACTCAAACCTCCAGCAGACCCGTGGTGCCGGAGAAGCCCAGGGTCAGAAACTGGCTGCTGACATAGAAGGTCTTAGTGTCAGTCTGCTGAGACCGAACAGGAAGTGGATCTGAGGCGTGGGGTGGCAGTGAGTTACCCGGCAGCCGAAGCAAGGTGTCAGAGAACAGTGTCATTGGTGAGTCTGGAGAATTGTAGAGGTGGAAAATGGCGAGACCCAGTGGAGGCAGGCGCACCATGAATGTAACCTGTGAAGAGAAAGGTTAAGGGACAAAAACAGACTTTTTAAACTGTCAACCAGGCAGTAATGACAAATAAAATAATACTGTGTATTGTAAAAAAATAAATAAAATTAAAAAAAGGATTCTGATGGATGGAAAAAAAGTTAATTTTTTTTTGTTTTTTTACCTCCACTTTAAATCTGCTTACATTTGACTAATGTGTTCAAACATTTGCCAGTGCCTTCTAAACGCAGTAAGCATTTTCTCTCTGGTTCTCCCGAAAACAGACGCTTCTCTTCCCTCTCCTTTATCTCTTCTACTTTTGCTTCTTTTGTCTTGTCTTAACTTTTTTAGAGCCTCTTTTTGCACGGCTCTTTAATTTCTAAACAATGTAATTGATCAACTTTTCACTCAACGAAATTGACAAGGTCTTCTCGACGCGAAGCTTGGGTTGGGGGGAACCTGCCTGTCTTGACAGAACGTTGTTGCAAGACACACGGTGGACTCTTGAGAGCGCCTTGTGATTCTTTCAGTTAAGGATGTTGAAGACATTTATCTATTCGGAATCAGGACATCTGCTGGTTGGAGTAAGCAGAGCCCTGGCACATCGACAAATTGGAAGATGCTGGCAACCGTTCAAAGTAACCCAAAACTGCCGCAAATGATTAAAGGTTGGGCAGAGTTGTGGGCACTCAGAATTCAGTGATTTCTGGACTAAATCGCACACTGGATAAACATTTTTGGAGAAGCTGTTTGATCTGGTATATATGAAGAATTTGAGGACCAGAAATAGACAATTAAGAGTGAAATGTTTAAATTAGTTTTCGCTCGCTCAAACAGAAACTTTCTAATCTGGATTGTTTTCTGTGGTTAGAACGACGTGGCACGTGGCATAGTAGTTGTTTGGAGATTTCCCTAGAGGACAGTCCAGTATTCCTTCTCTGTCTTTCATGCTTGGTGTTGACTTTTGTTGGACTGACTTGCTGTGGTATCGCTATAACACAGAGATTTAAAGGACAAAGCCACTCTTCATGCTTACACATCCACGGAAAACACACACGTACCCAACCCCCCACATCCCACGTGTTTGTCGCTTCACCTCACGTGGTACGACAGGAGTTTAGTTTGGGAGTTGCCTTTTCTCCTCCTCATTTGTTGTACTTTTTGGTGTAATGACAATAACGTTCCATTCCATAGTAATTATTTTTCGGTCAAAAAACGGACAGACAGTATATTCACAATTACACAGCATAATTTCTGTCTGTGGACTCGACTCATCCAACGCAATGGACATAGCATCAGCCTTCTGAAGGTCTTTCAACATTGTTTCAAACACATCTAAGAATTTCAACCCAGCAAATATTTAAAGTGGGTGACATTCACAAAATCCATGACCCCTCTAGCATTCATTAGCATTCAATAATCATTATCCTTAATGATGGTCACAAGAGTGGATTGGTTAGGACCAAAAGTGTATGTTCTTGGGTGACGTGTCTATTCTTGCTGTGCTTTTTATGGAGTTAATTTTTACTTCTACGGTGATGACTTTCCCTTTCTTTGGAGCCCTGCCGCTTAATGTAAATTAAATCATATTTATATACATAATAAAGTCCAAAAAGTTTAGTAATAACAGATGTTATTCTTCCTCAGTGTGCCATGCGGGCACACACTGCAATGGTGTGCTGCGCATGGCACTTATTCTTTCAGCGGTGCACATTGACTAAATCTCATGTTTTTACTGTTTTAATAAATTTATGGGATCGTGTATGTAACCACGAAACATAACGTGTAACATCGTAAACCGAGGACTACTTCTTTTTCAAATTACAAAAACAAAGGGAAAAATGGGATCATCTCATCAAAACTAAAGAACGAGAAATCTCAAGTACTAATTTACAACATTTGTAGCGAATACAAATAACACTGACCTGTGTTGAAAGCAAAAACCTAAACAATGACAAGGCAGCAGTCAGGGGACTAAAAATTAAACATCATTTTCCCATCCAACGACAGACCTACAAGGATCTGGAGTTGATACATACAAAATATATATTACAAAATAAAAGTGCCACTTGCCAAGCATGTAATAGTCACTGTATGCCAGTTATGATTCATGACGCTCAAAGTCTAGTTTACTCATGTTCTTAGCCTTGAAGTCTTCTTACTGAGACACCATGGATCAAGGACAATCTTTACAGCGTGTAAGAAACACTCAAATATTATGATTAAAATAAATATGTATTTCACCCAGAGTTGCTCTTTAATCTAAAAATGAAAGTCAGCTTAATGATTAATGCATGTCTGCATGATCTATTAGGCTTCTTGAAATGTATTTCTCCTGTTGAGGATGGTCTCAGGAGGGAAAAAGCCTGTTCCATTTGTAACATTGGGATGTAATCGCACATTCAGGTCATTTCATTGAATACACAGCAAGTGGTTGCAGTTAGCACTCAGGGGAAATGTATCAAGGAGGAGCCGGTCTGAAACTTTGCACTTCTGTTTTTGTGCTACATTCACAAGACGCTTTGCAATATATTTAGTCATACATAAGTATTATGCATAATGCAGTATTTTGCATTCATCTATGCAAATTCACATTAGACTGGATTTTAGTATTTTACACACAAGCTAATATTTGTTTGGTTATGGTAATACAGTAGTTTATTTCGAACATGCATACAGTTACAAAGTGCTATGTCACATATTAACATTTTCACATTTCAACATGTTCGATAAGGAGTAAAAAGAAGCAGAGCTTATTTAATCATACTACTTTTCCGTTTCATAGCAATTACTCACACATTTTTTCACTTCCTGTACTCCAGTGTTTTTCAACCTTTTTTCAGCCAAGGCACATTTTTTTCATTGAAAACATGCAGAGGCACACCACTAGCAGAAATCATTAAAATTTAAACTCAGCAGCCGATATTTACAGTAGAAAGCCTTTCTCGCAATTGTTGAATATGACTTTAAACCATAACCAACCATGCATCACTATAGCTCTCGTCTGAAAGTAGGTGTACTGTCACGACCTGTCACATCACGTCGTGACTTGTTTTGAGTTTTTTGGTGTTTTCCTGTGAAGTGTTTTAGTTCTTGTCTTGCGCTCCCATTTTAGTGTCTTTTCCTGTTTTGTTGATATTTTCCTGTAGAACTTTCATGTCTTCCTTGAGCGCTATTCCCCGCACCAGCTTTGTTTTAGCAATCTAGACTATTTAAGTTGTTGCTATCCTTCTTTGTGGGGACATTGTTGATTGTCATGTCATATACGGATGTACTTTGTGGACAGAGTCTGCTCCACACGCTGTAATGTAAGTCTTTGCTGTCGTCCAGCATTCTGTTTTTGTTAACTTTGTAGCCAGTTCAGTTTTAGTTTCGTTCTGCATAGCCTTCCCTAAGCTTCAATGCCCTTTTTAGGGGCATTCTTTGTTTAATTTTGGTTAAAGCGTTAGATACCTTTTTACCTGCGATCTGCCTCCCGCTGTCGTCTGCATATAGTGATCACGACAAACTATGTTCCTGACATCTACAAAGCAATTACCTACCTGCTGCCACCTACTGATATGGAAGAGTATAACATGGTTACGCTGCCGAGCTCTAGACAGCACAGACACTTAACAACAGCACATTATTTGCAGATTATAATTACTGGTTTGCAAGCAAAAAATAATTTTAACCCAATTAGGTGAAATGATATAATCTCCCGCGGCACACTTGAAAAACATTGCTGTACTCAATCTGTAACACAAACAAACAATAAAGTTCACATGACTATATTGTTCTTAAATTGTGATTCACAAAATTTGCTAAATGAGTGATTAATGATTGAATTCTTTTGTCTCAGTTATCAATTAAGTTAGAGCTCCAGCAGCTCCCCGCGACCCCGTAAGGGACAAGCAGTAGAAAATGGATGGATGGATGTTTATCAGGCCTTGTGGTTAGCTTATAGGCCACACAGTCAGCAGAATCAGTTTGACTTCTTTGCTTGATCCATTCCATCATTTAATTCATGTGCATACACGTTTTAAGTTGAATTTTCCCTAAGGTAGTATTTCTCGTCTTTGTTGAGTAGAATTGTTGTACATTATTGAGAAGCAGATTATTGTGCATATGTTTTGCTGTTTGCTAATGTACCAAATAATTTTATTTTAATATCGAATGCAGCTGAGATAGGTTCCAGCACCCCCCGCGACCCCAAAAGGGACAATCGGTAGAACATGGATGGATGGATGGTATTTTTGATTCAATAAAGTGTTTATATGTTGACTATAACTAACATTTTGCATATTCTAACTGACCTTTTTTGTAACACAGTTAGTGGATTGAGCATACTATTGTAGTTGTTTCCCCATATTTACCCGATATTTCTATACAACTCAGATACAGTAACACTAGCGAGCAGTAGAGAATATGGAGTGATTTTTGGTCCAGAACATTGCAGTGTTTCTTGCTACCTTATGTTTTATATTTTTTATATAAAATTTTCAGTGCATTTTGTCATCTATTGTTACACATACAAATGTTAAATCCTTTTACCCTGTCAATGTCTACGCCATCTAAGGCTGGGCGGTATACCGGTACATTTTAAAGAGGTATATATTAGAGACAATTCGGCATACTGATATATATATACTGTATATATAGGAGGTAATTGGTGTCTTTATTACGAAAGATTTTTTTCTTCTTTTTTTTTTTTATTACTGAATTTACGTAACTTGAATTTAGAGTACTATGCGAACAATTTAATTGAAAAAAAAAATTCCTTGGCAAAATGCGTGTGTTAAAAATTCAGTTATAAAAAAAAATTCAGTGCAGAAAAATTTGCTGCTCCAAGACCCACCCAGTAAATTAAGTCTGAAGCAAACGATCCTATCTCAAAAGCAGCCAATGAGGTGTCAAGTTGGAAGTCACGTGACACAGGTCTTACAAGGAGGCAGGTAATGCTACAGGCCATGTAATCTGCTGTATGTGCTTGGATCCCTTTTTATGAACACTTTAAACAGTGAAGTTCCTAAGATTCTGCAAAAAAAATTTGTTCACACGATGGTACAAACACTCACAAAATAATGTCTCAACACGTTATGACAGCCCATCTCAAAAACGGAAATAAATTGTAGTTTTTTAGTGAATAAGACAAAATAAAAATACAGAATGTGGGATTTACAATATTCCATCCATCCATTTTCTACCGCTTGTCCCGTTCGGGGTCGCTGGAGCCTATCTCAGCTGCATTCGGGCGGAAGGCGGGGTACACCCTGGACAAGTCGCCACCTCATCGCAGGGCCAACACAGATAGACAGACAACATTCACACTCACATTCACACACTAGGGTCAATTTAGTGTTGCCAATCAACCTATGCCCAGGTGCATGTCTTTGGAGGTGGGAGGAAGCCGGAGTACCCGGAGGGAACCCACGCAGTCACGGGGAGAACATGCAAACTCCACACAGAAAGATCCCGAGCGCAGGATCGAACCCAGGACCTTCGTATTGTGATGCAGATGCACAAAACCCTCTACCACCGTGCTGCCTTGGATTTACAATATTAACTCTGAAAAATAAAACACTGAATATTGAGAATATACAAACGTGGCAAAATTATTAGAAACAAGCAGTAGAAAATGGATTATAAATCTACTTAAATGATAATAAATAAATAATACATAAGTTGTTCATTTACTTGTTTATTATTTATTATTGTTTATTGTTATTGTTTATTTACTTGTTCATTTACTGTTATTATCTGCTTACTTTCTGCCTTAACATGTTCTATATACACTTCTGTTAAAAAATGTAATAAACGCGTATTCTTCTGTTACTTGAGTACTTTACATAGGTTTTGGGTGACACTACAAATTTTGGTATCAAACCAATACCAAGTAGCTAGAGGGTCATACATTGGTCATAATGAAATTTTCCCTCTGTCCAGAGACGTATTTCCTATGCTTATAAATAAAATAAAAAAATGACAAAAGATTATGTGATAATAAGAAATATCGATGTGATCATTGTAGGATTACATACTAAATACAGCTCTTGTACTTGGTATTATTACGGTTGATGACTGCGTAAATCCACCCATGGCATTTGTTTACATTCAGGAGTGCGAGCTTGCTGTTAGTGTGGTAAGCAATTGTATCCTCCTCCTACAGTGTGTAGTGAAGCATATTTAGCTATTCCTTTTCTTGATACTTGTAAGAAACAGTTTATTTGTTGCAATAGAGGTGAGGATTACTTATTTAAAAGTAGCTAAAACACTGGACTGCGGATGGATGTTAGCCGCTAGCTAGTTCTTGTCTTAAGGTGCCACACATTAGAACAATTTGAAGTAATTTACTTTAAAAAATATTTGGCTTTATGCAGACTCTGAGCTTTTGTCTACATCATGCTCTTAAACTGAAGAAATAGCAGATAAAAATGTAGATGTAATGCCATGTAATGATATTATAATATACAATAAAAGTGCAAGTAAATATTTAAAATGATATAAACTTTTATTCCTTTGTACTGTAATTGGAAAGTAAATAACTAAGTTATCCTAAACAGATACACAAACAAAAATTGAAAATGTGCTATTATTTCTGTAAACAAAAATTTAACTTGGATAAATATTGAACATCCACCACCCATTTTCTACCGCTTGTCCCTATCGGGGTCGCGAGGGTGGCTCCCAGCTGCATTCGGGGGGAAGGCGGTGTACACCCTTGTCAGGTTGCCACCTCATCGCAGGGCCAACACAGACAACATTCACACTCACACATTTATTTAGTGTTGCCAATCAACTTATCCCGAGGTGCATGTCTTTAGAGGTGGCAGGAAGCCGGAGAACCCGGAGGGAACCCACACAGTCACAGAAAGACCCCAAGCCCGGGGATCGATCCCAGGAGCTTCTATTGTGAGGCACACACACTCACCCCTATAACACCGTGCTGCCCAATATTAAAGTGCATTTTTTCCCCAATTGGAAAAAAAAGGTCAGGTTGTCTTTTTGTTGATTGGCATCACGCGATCAAGGCGTTCTCTCTCTCTCTCTCTCTCTCAATCGTCCGTGTTAACAGGGAAATATTACCCATCCAATTTGAAGCTGAAATATAACCACAACAGGATATTTGGTTTTGTAAGCATATTCTTTTCCTCCTAACTTGTGTTACTTTGCGGCACTATTCACTGGCATGTCGCAAGTGGCGAGGCTCTTTGTACGTGCTTCCTCTGTTTGTAAAACTGGCGCCCCGCACTCTGCCCACCAAGACAAAGATTGTGAATGACTGAAGAGAGGGCTCACTGCATTCAGTTATCTATACTGTTAAATAAACACACTCAGGTGCTGGGATGCAAAGAGTAAGACCTCTATTTCTCTATTTGAAGCAAGAGACAATCGAATGCAAGGCTCAACACCTCTGACTGGCAAAATGTTTTTCACTCAAATGCCGGTGACGGCGGGGAAAAAAACTAAACAAAACCCTCAGCCTCTTGCGGTTATTTATCACTCTAATTAAACCTTGATGTCCATTCGATGTCGATTAATTGTGCAGCTCTAGTTTATAGCTTCACCTTTATCGTTAGTTTTATGCCAAAATGCGTCCGCGTCCATTCTCCGTCTTCATACTGTTTCTGCTTGTAAGTATGCCGTGCGTGTGCATTGCCTAACATGCGCCTCTGCTTGTTTTACCAACAATGTCCAACGTGACGACAACGGCGTGCCCTCATGTCCGGAAAAAGAAGAAAAAAAATGTACCAGTATTTTTCAGAGACAGTATAGGACCCGCTTTCGATTCATTGGTACCGGTATACCGTACAACCCTACACTGAATTTAAAACACGCTTTTGCTAACAATTTTTTTCCGATGAAATTGTCAGCATAATTTCATAATTATGCTGACATAATTTCAGTTCAAAAAATTCAAATGCAAAAAATTTACCTACATAAATTCAGTCTCAAAAAAAAAAAAAGCTTTCGTAATAAAGACAAATTAACCTCTGTATACTGTATCTAATCCTTAATGTGTTGACACGGAAGTCTTTCTGCGCTGGGTGTTGTTCCCCGTCCTCCACCCACAGAGTGAGGCAGGGTAGGAGCCGTGCTCACTTGACACAAAGTCAAGTACGAGGAGTGTGTGACGCATATCTGTCAACCTTCCCATTTTGCCGAGAAATCATGTGTTTTGTCCTGTGTTCCCGGCGTCTTGTCGATCCCGTTTTTCCCCTAATTTTACTCTCAAGAAAAAAATACCTTAAGCAGTATCGTTGCCAGCAATCACGTCCGTTTGATTTAAGCCTCGGCATCACTCGGGGCAACACGCATTCAGGAGAGCAGCGTGGCGAGTCGCAATTTATGGGAAGTGAAGTGAATTTTATTTATATAGCGCTTTTCTCTAGTGACTCAAAGCGTTTTTACATAGTGAAACCCAATATCTAAGTTACATTTAAACCAGTGTGGGTGGCACTGGGAGCAGGTGGGTAAAGTGTCTTGCCCAAGGACACAACGGGAGTGACTAGGATGGCGGAAGCGGGGATCAAACCTGAAACCCTCAAGTTGCTGGCACGTCCACTCTACCAACCGAGCTATACCGCCCCATTCTATCAAATCAACAGCACAAGCGAGATGGATGCACTTGAAGAAATGTATGTCAAAATATAAACTTTGTAAATAGATGTGTTTCTAGTTTCAACGATATGAAAAAAGAAAAACAATTTAAAAAGCTCCCAGAAATAATTAACTCGTATGAGCTTCCCAGTCACAACTACTTTGCTCAAGAAGCAGTGCCACAACAAATGTACACACAATCTGAAAGCGTGTTTAGCTGCAGTGGCAATAATGTCACCTACAACACAGCATCCTGCAATTGACATCTTGGTGTTTCTGGCTTTAATTTTTAAGGGAATTTAATTAAGGGACTTAATTTTATATTTTGTTCTTTTGAGTTTTTCTTATTAGCTGAGGATTTGAGCATAGCTAAAAGTTTGTTTTAATGAAAATTTAAGATTATACTTTACTATTCTTATTATTTTCAAGGCATTTTAATATTTTTTATGTGCACCCATCTACGAATGAATCTTAAAGATTTCCCTAAATTTACTTTTGTTAAGAATTTGTTCCAATAAATCAACTTGACACACATATTTGGGTCTAAATTCACTTTCAGATTAAAAAAATACCGTGATATGTATCGTATATCGGTATTCAGCCACAAATATCATATCGGGATACGAGTTTTGGTATATATATCGCCCTACCCTAATGCCATCAACTTACATTTGTGTTTGAATCCCAATTCTGTTAGTCAATTAAAGTTTTGTATTTACATTTATTCACAATTTTCATAATTTCCTCTTCCATTTCATCAGTGAAGAATATCCAGCTGGGATTTATTGGTCTATGGCGCAAGTATCAAACTCAAGGCCCAGGGGCCAGATCTGGCCTTCCACATTATTTTATATGGCCCGCAAAGGCCTGGTAAAAATATTAATCATTAATTATTTTGAAAGAAAAAAACATATGCACTACATGAAATTGCATACCTTTTAAACTTTAATAATATTATCATACTTTTGAAACTATTTTTTGCCAAAATAAATACTTAAATGTCTGCTTGACTTATGATTTCAAAGGAAGTTATGGACACCAGTTTGATTACATTACGATAGCCTGTATAAATATGTGTGAAAACAGTCATACAGACATCACACATGGGACAGTTTAGTAAATATAAACCGTTTTAGTTATACTGTAATACTTACAATACTGTAAAACTTACAAACATTGCTTGGAGAGATGAATGAAGAATCCATAAAAGTAAAAATGCTATGGACGGCTAGAAGACACAATGACAAGTAAATACGGTAAATGGAAGTAGAATGCAGCACCTGCAGTGAGCAAACTCATCCAAAAGATGGCGCCAGAGCACAAACAATAAAACAACCTCTGTGTTTTCGGTTGTTGCATTTCCGAGGCTATCATTTGAGAGAAGGCTTGCATTTATATGGCGACTTGATGTCCAAAAGTGACCATGCTGGAACCAGCACAGAACAATTTAGGGGGTGTTTGGGAATGTTTCAAAAGAGCAGCCGTCATTCATGTCAGGTGCAGCATGCTCGTTGATAAGGCAAGACTGCTCGGACAACACTGACGCTTCGACTTGGCTTTTATCCGCGAGGGAGGATTTCTACCTATCTTTTTAACTATGATAAGATGGGACTTTTTTGGAAAAATATGCCAGAGGGAACTTTTATTACTGCAAAAGAGAATGCTGTAGCGGAACAAAACAGGCTGATGGAGGAGCACCTCACACTGCTAGTTTGTGCTAACGCTAGCTGGAACATGTGGAAGGTGAGGCTATACTTGCTTACCTTTACCAGTATGTTCAACAAATGTCACAAATATTCACAAGGTACAATTATTTTCCTCTTTTGTTTTTTAATGTAGCACATACTTGCCAACCATCCCGATTTTCCCGGGAGAGTCTCGAATTTCAGTGCCCCTCCCGAAAATCTCCCGGGGCCACCATTCTCACAAATTTCTCCCGATTTTCACCCGGACAACAATATTGCTACACCATCCTTCACTGAGCGCCGTTTCCGGCCGGACAATAGTAACGGTTACACCTCGAAGTCAAGCGCGGCAATCAGAACAGAAGACGAAGCAGAAGAAGAGACATGGCAACGACGAGTAAGAAGAAGAAGTACGCTTGCAAGTTCCAAAATCATTGGAAAAAAGAATTTCAGTTCATCCAGGACAGCTCGAAGGGGAAGGGCTATGCTGCCTGCAAATTTTGTAGATCAGACTTCTCCATTGAACACGGTGGCCAAACGGATATAGTCACTCATGAACGGTCAAAGCAGCACAAGGCTGCGGCAACGCAGCAATGGTCACAGCCCAGTATTATGGGCCACCTTGCTAAATGGAGACCCGAGGGTGTAACCTATGCCAAGACAAAGATGGCTATGCTGATAGCTACAAGCAACATCCCCTTCTCATTTGCGAATGTTTTCAACAAATCCGTGAAGGATATGTTCCCGGATTCAGAGATCGCTCGCCAGTACACAAATGGCAGAACAAAGGCTACTCAAATAGTGAAAGGTAAGCAGCAAGTACAGTACAGTTAGTAGAAAAACTATGTTTTCATTACTGCGTAATTGATAGGTGCCATTACCCCGGAATTGGACAAGGAAGCGATCGAACTGTGCCAAAACCAACCCTTTGTCTGATGTGTGATGAAAGCACAAGCAGAAACACGGATAAAGTATGTATTTTGTAGTTACACTTCTCTTGTAAAGTAATTTTGTGGCTGCTGTCAGTGAAAATTGCTCTCTAAATATATATATATATATATATTTTTTTTTTTAAAGGAGTTTGTGATATTGAGTTTGAGTTTGAGTTTATTTTGAACATGCAAGCATACAACATGATACATCACAATTTCCAGTTTCTCTTTTCAACATGTTCGAAAAGGAGTAGGAAGAAGCAAACCTTGGCCAGGGTTTGCGATCCGAAAACTCAGGAGGTGGTGACAAGGTTTCTGCACATGCCAGTGTGCAACATTGGCTAGCACAGAACCTCTTTGAGTCACTGAACACAGTGCTAAGTAAAGTCGCTAATGTTTAAATGTAAATACATTACAATATGCTAGGAGACAGACCACTAATAAGTAATGTTGTACTTTGTTTATTCCTAGTGACAGAAAAATTGACTGGAGAAACGTTGTGGCATTTAATAGTGATAATGCCAGTGTCATGAAGGGGAAGCACAATTCTGTTGTCAGCAGAATCAAAGACATGCAGCCATCCCTAATTGACATGGGATCCATCCGTCATCTGGTCCAGCTGGCCACAGCATGTGGCATTAGGGCTCTACACCAGCCTATTGAAGACATCCTCAGCAGTATATATGCTTACTTTGACATCAGGTAAGCATATTGATATGCCGCATGTTACACTTGCACAAGTTAAAAGAGAGCCTCTGTGCCACAATTTGACAGTTATTGGATGTAATTTTGGTTCCCTGGCTTTTCATTATTTAACAATTTCTTTCCTATTTTTTTTTAATAATTTTTTTTTTTAACCTTTCTCAACTTTAGTGCCAAACGTTGTGAAATCTTCAAAGAGTTTGTGGAGTTCACAGACTCAGAAACTCGGAAGATACTCTGATACTGTGCAACCAGGTGGCTCAGCTTGCTGACTTGCATAAACCGGGTGCTCAACCAGTGGGATGCACTGCAGGCATATTTTGCCAGTCATGAAGATGTGGAGAAGCCTGGCAAGGTGAAGATGCTGGCAGAGCATTTAACCAGCAAGAAGACAAAGTTCTTCTTCCTCTTCCACTCCCAGGCTCTGAAACCACTGGCAGAGTTCAATGTTATGTTTCAGGTCAGCCAGCCTATCAAAAGATATACTTGAATATTTATGATAATAAATAATGCTGTTATCATTTTTTTATAAGGCATAATCCATCATGTGTTTTTAGGTTGAAGGAGTGATGGTTCATAGGCTGCACCAGGAGATGACCAGCCTGGTGAGAAGATTAATGGGAAGATTTCTCCCTGCCAGCCTTATTGCTGATGTCCCACTGAAGGACATCAAGTTCAAGGATGCCAGCCTACAGTTGGCAGACAGCGAACTCTTTCTTGGAGCAGCTGCACAAAATCTCTTAGAGGACAACATGGTTGAACTTTCCTCCTCTCTCCCAATGATGATCAAGTAAACATTATGATTATTGTGATATCCAAATCAGCTTACCTCCTAAGAGCTAACTAACTGATATCCCATCATACAATGGCTGTATTTTTTGATCTGATCATGTGTCACACGGCAGTGAGAGACTTCTTTGTAGCTGTGACCACAAAGATGATAACTGCATTCCCCCTCGACAACATCATCCTCCAAAACCTGACCGTGTTGGACCCAGAGTCACGGCATCAAATTTTCCCCAAACTCCGGTGCATCCCCTTTTTTAATTGATGGCGGTAGTTGTTTAATAATCAACTTCAGAAGTTATAGATGATAAGACCAGAGAAAGCATTTATATCCCCAGCTCACTTGTGCTTAATTTGCTCATTTTCATTTGCAGTTATAGAGCTAGGGAAAAGTCTGCCGCAGCTGCGGTTGGACCTGGATAGCCTTAGGGAAGAAGCAGTGGAGTACCAAGTGCTTGGCAGGGAAGATATTCCTCAGGAAGCAAGGATTGACAGGTTTTGGGCCATGCTAGGGAGAGATGGAAGATTCCAGACTCTGGTGCATTTGATGAAGGCACTTTTGGGAGTACCACACAGCAATACATCATCAGAGAGGGTGTTCAGCATGGTTAGAAAGATACTGACAGAGAATAGAACAAGGATGGACAATTCAACCCTTAACTCACTCCTTTCCTGCAAATTAAATTTCACAGGTGCTGCCCATACCTATGCTCCTTCAACTTGAAGGCGCATAGGTATGGGCCCTTGAAGGCTTCAAGGGCTGTGCTACTGGCTGCGAAGCATTGCACCTTCAAATACAACCATGTGTAGAGGAGGGTTATGTGTGTATATGTGTAAATAAATGAACACTGAAATTCAAATTTTTCGTGTGTATATATATATATATATATATATATATATATATATATATATATATATATATAACCCCCAGCTGGCTCTTTGAATATCTCCCTAATTCTGAGGTCTCAAGGTTGGCAAGTATGATGTAGCAACATGTTTGGTAACACTTTGAAATGCACCAAACGGGACTTGTGTGTGTCTGTGGACGCATTGACAGTTAAAGACAAACTGCACTTTTTTGGGAATTTTACCTATTGTTTACAATCATTACTAAATACATCCATCCATCCATCCATCTTCTTCCGCTTATCCGAGGTCGGGTCGCGGGGGCAGCAGCTTAAGCAGGGAAGCCCAGACTTCCCTCTCCCCAGCCACTTCGTCCAGCTCCTCCTGGGGGATCCCGAGGCGTTCCCAGGCCAGCCGGGAGACATAGTCTTCCCAACGTGTCCTGGGTCTTCCCCGTGGTCTCCTACCGGTCGGACGTGCCCTAAACACCTCCCTAGGGAGGCGTTCGGGTGGCATCCTGACCAGATGCCCGAACCACCTCATCTGGCTCCTCTCGATGTGGAGGAGCAGCGGCTTTACTTTGAGCTCCCCCCGGATGGCAGAGCTTCTCACCCTATCTCTAAGGGAGAGCCCCGCCACCCGGCGGAGGAAACTCATTTCGGCCGCTTGTACCCGTGACCTTGTCCTTTCGGTCATAACCCAAAGCTCATGACCATAGGTGAGGATGGGAACGTAGATCGACCGGTAAATTGAGAGCTTTGCCTTCCGGCTCAGCTCCTTCTTCCCCACAACGGATCGATACAGCTAAATACAGCTAAATACATGACCAATTGATTTTTTTTAAAGCATTCAAAATATTAACTAAATTCGATCAAAAGTCCACTTACAATGGAGCCTAAATTCTGCCTATAGAGCCCCAAAACACCTCCATTAGGGTTTTATACACAGTACATGATGTACATATATATGTAATGTCGCAACAAGCACATTTATAATAACATTTAATACTCACGTATTTTGAAAATTTTAAGCTAAGATTTACGCATTTTGATCATTTTAAGCATATGCGGCGCATTAATTTAAAAAACGCATCACAACGTTTGCCATTTTTTTTCTTCTTCACTGATTTCTGCAGACTTAATGAAAGCCAACGAACATAATAAAACATTACTTATTGTACAATGTCTGCTGTCATTAGGATGCAGACTGCTGGGATGTTCATATATTCCCATTTAGATGAAAAATGTCTCATAATCCTTGCAAAGAAACGGGTGGTGGTGTAGGGAGAACAAGCGCTTTTCGTGTCATCCACTCCTGTGCAATGTGTGCTTTCAGGTATTTCTTGCACCTTTCTGATAAAGGAATTGAAGAACTATCAATATCTTCAGCTTCACTTAATGCCACAATACTTACTAATACTAATGTAATAGTTATGTTGCATGCTCCACAGATTGGGATTTAAAAAGCTGTGCTAAGAACCTCAGAAACATTTTTTTGGCAACCCCAGTTGCAGATCATATTGATGCATGCAGTGTGCAACATCAACCCTGAGAAAACAAGGTGATCGTTTTGCATCGTTTCCCCAGTAAAATGTTTAAGTATTAATTTATCTAAGTTTTCCAGTCAAAATGAGGAGTAAAAGCCTTCACCAGAGCTCCTAGAATAGCCAGAGAAAAGTCTCTCACTTGTTTTGTAACAGGTGCACGCACCTGCACGAATCCATTCTGTCAGCCAATGTGCGATGGCATTAACATCATGTTTCTCTGACAGAAATTGCACCACTGGGAGACTGGTATGCCCTGTCAGAACACACTGATACAAGAAAATATGGCCAGATGAGACATGGTCAGATGAGACATTTGGCCTTATCAGTTTTCTTACAACTGATCCAGTTGCATCAAAACCTACTGTCTGGTGAGTTTTCTTTGTAAAGGTCACATGCATTTGTGTTTGACTCCAGTAGTGACAGAAAAAGGTGTTTTAGTTTAATGTCTGTGGTGCTATCACTGCAAGGAAAAAATAGGATTTTTTTGTCACCTAGATATAAAATCATTCTTTTCTTGTTTTGCTTCGCACAGAGTGGTGAAATTGGCTCTGGATGTCCAAAGTTGATGAGCTTATGTGACTGTGATGCCCTGCAGACATTGGGTTGCATCCTGCACTCTGCACAGTTCTGTGGCTAACTGCACAGGCAAATCTACAGATTAAAAAAAAATTGCCAATGGAGTCATCTTGGTTCGTGATGCAGCATTTGAAAACCATTGGGCTGTTAATTGCAGGCTTTCTGTCACATGTTAAATGGATGTGACCATGACACTCCTTGCAGTAGCCTTTTATGTCAACGTAATTGCTGGTGATTGATGAATAGATTTTAGCTCTTTTAAAATCAAATGTACAAAGACTCTTCCCCACCCTCTAAATGTGCTCATCAATAACATGAGTCTAGGTGCCAAATTTCAAAATTGTCCAGTCACATTCATTCGTGTATTCTCGTCCATCTCGTCTATTTAGAGTGGTTTTGTCTTCTTGCCGGACCTTTATATTATGGCGCAGTGATGCGTTTTTCTCTCGAAGATTCTTCATTTCATCTGAGATTCCTTATGTCGTCACAATCTCCCTTTTCAAGAAGACATTCTAACTTTCTATATAAGATTGCAGACTTTACAAAAGGTAATACTAGGATTTCTTTATTTTTTTCATCATTATTTTCTGGGTTTCGGTTTCCAGAGACTCGTTCAGTGGAGTGACGTTTTGCCCCTTACATTGCATTGTTGCTTTGCAAACACTTCGAAAGACGGTGGACGCTAAATCGCTTTTGAGCGGCTAGCAGCACTTGTAACTTGTTTATGTCAACAAATCCGGACCTTACGTCGGACAGGGCTCAAGTTGGAGGTGTTAACAAAGTAACCATGTTTTTGTGATCACTCTACGTGATTAGAGACGCTTTAAATCTGTCCAATCAGAGCTCCGTAGGCTTCAGGTTGCTATGCAACCGCTTGCACTAACCACCAAAGGTGCTTCCAATTTGCTTGTTTCATCAAATCCGTTGGTCTGGGTTAAGGTCGGATGTCTCAGCTTGTACTACTACGACAACTACGGAATAATGAACTTTCAATAAAATGACAATTCTCAACAAAAATAATCTTATATCACGCCGTTGGTGGACAAGGGGGGCAACAGCCATTGACGCACGTTCATTCGCTTTATTAACTATCACTAAAAACATTCCAGTAGCGCTGCCGTCAACATTCTGTTTCCAGTCTACAGACTATCAATGTTGAGCTAAAACAGCCAAAGAGCACGCCCCTGCTAATATCACGCTTCACTTAGCACCAGGTACCGCCTTTTAAAAAGGCACACACTCACGCACTCCTCTCTCATGTAACACCTCTCAACTGCAGACACATATACGTTAAAAAAGCATTAATTACTTTCCCTAGTAATTAAATGCATCTATTAAAGAACAGTTCCGTGTTAGCACTTAGGTTACTTTTTGGGGAAAGTAACAAGTAATGTTAATTACTTTAGTTTTCAGTAATTTTTCTAAAACTGGTCATTAGATTAGTGGATCAAATAAGACTCGTTTAGCTTGATTTAGCACATACTGTTATTGGACAGCGTTCTGACAGAATGAAAGTGAAGCAATGCTGCAAAGACAGGACAGAGCACTGATTCTGCAGACCTGACGGTAAAAGGCAGAGAGCATAGAAAGACTGCAATCAGTGAGATCTAAGAAAAGTGACCACGCACCTCAAACACCTCTCCACTCATTTGACTCGCTGAGCTCCATTGAGCGCTCAACTGCACAGGCACAGTCTGTCCGTCTTCAGTGATGACCCTCACCTTGACTGTGTCGACCAACACGGTCACAGCACACAGTCGCTCTTGCTCGAATGGGTTGAACAGCACCAAGTACCTGACCGCGACAAGAAGAATTAATCAGACTTTTGGGATAGAGATGTGGGAAAAGTAGTGTTACCGGGAATATGATGAAAGTCCTACCTTGGCCCTGCTGGGTCCAGCTCGATTAAAGTGCGCTGAGGTAAAGAGTCTTGAGTAGCGCGTCTATCATCCTAAAAAAACACAACACTTATTCGTCACCTGGACTGATTGCCAGTCAACCACAAGACTGGTAAGCAACAACTATTTAGATCCAAACATATTTATGGTGCTCAATGAACCTCAAATTCACGTTTTTGAACCGTTAGTGGATGCTGGAATACATAGGAAAAAAGCCTACAACCCAACACAGAAAGACAAAAACCCAGATTTAAGCCTTAAACTATTTAGAATCAGATTTATTGACCAGGTATGTTTAACACACAAGGGATTTGCCTCAGTAGACTGTGCTCTCTTTGTACAATGTAAACGGTAAATATCAACAATTAACTAAAATATGAACAAGTACTTAAATAACAAATATGTGAAGACTAATAACATAATAGTGCAGTGGTGAATAGAGTAAAAGGATGATGAAAGGAACATGAGGTACTACATTCACAGCGACAGATTAGTTCCAGGGTTATTTCAGAGCAACAGGTCTGACAATGTGACTGTTTAGCGTTCATCAGAGTGATAGCCTGAAGGATGAAACTGTTTCCTTTGACTGGTTGTTTTGACGTACAGTGATTTGTAATGCCTGCCGCAGGCGAGGAGTTTGAACAGTTTGTGACCAGGGCGTGAGGCGTCTGCTGTGATGCTACCTGCCCGTATCATGACAATGGACAGGTGGGGTGGCAGGTCGAAAGCAATGATCTTTTCTGCAGTCCTGATTGTCCGTTGCAATCTGTCTGTCCAGCTTGGTTGCAGATCCAAACCAGACAGTGATGGAGGTGCACAGAACAGACTGAATGATGGAGGTGTAAAACATGATAAGCAGTTCCTGGGGCAGGTGGAATGCTGTGCCTTGTTTCTGATTGGCTGGGGGGCGCCAGTACTGATTGTCCTGGTGCTGGAAGTGATGCTCCCCAGCCTTACCTGCTGCTTCCTGTCAGTGAGGAACTTTGTGATTCACTGACAGGTGGAGGCCGGCACTGTGAGCTGGGTGAGTTTACGGTGAAAGAATATGATGGTGTTAAATGCAGAGCTGAAGTCCACAAACAGGATTCTAGCGTATGTCCGTGAGGAGTCAAGGTGATGTAGGATATGATTCGGTCCCATGTTGACTGCACCCTTGGGCCCTTCTCTCCCAATCGCTCAGTTTCGATGACAGCTCTCGGAAGAGTCCTGGTGGTTCTAAACTTCTTTCATTTACGAATGATGGAGGCCAGTGTGCTAATTGGGATCTTCAATGCAGCAGATATTTTTCTGTGACCTTTCCCAAATATGTGCCTCAAGACAATCCTGTCTTGAATGTTTACAGGCACTTCCCTTGACTTCATTCTTGGTTTGTGCTCTGCCATGCACTGCCAAGTGTATACAAGAGAGAGATGTGTGCCTTTCCAAATCATGTCCAACCAACAAATTAAGCTGTACAAACATCTCAAGGAAGATCTGTTGAAACAGGATGCCCCTGAGCTCACTTTTGAGCTTTATGGCAAAGGCTGTGAATACTTATGTACAGTACATGTGAATTATTAGTTGTTTTTTTTTATATACATTTGCAAAAAAATTCTAAAAAAAACCAAAAATAAATAGTTTTCAGATTATTGACATTATAGCATATTGTGTGTAAAATTATAAAGACAAAATTGAATGAATCCTTTTTGGATTAAGAGTGTAACATAACAAAATGTGGAAAAGGGAAGCGCTCTAAATACTTTCCAGATGCACTGTATGATGTCAAAAGGTTCAGTGTGTTTGTCAAGATTTTCTGATGTGACTTCAAAGACACTCCAATCAGTACACTCAAAGCAGACCTGTAGCTTTGATTCATTTGACTCTTTTTTATAGTCCTTACTACAGGCTTAGCAGTTTTTAAAACTTCTGCCTGTAAATCGGGATGAGGTGAATCAGACAGTGATCAGAGAGTCCTAAAGCTGCACGGCGAACAGAGCGATAAGAGTCCTTTGTTTCTGTGTAGCTGTGGTCAAGTGTGGTAGCTCTTCTGGTGGGGCATTTAATATGCTGTCTGTATTTCGGGGGTTTGTGGGTTAAATTTGGGGGAACAGAGCGATAAGAGTCCTTTGTTTCTGTGTAGCTGTGGTCAAGGGTGGTAGCTCCTCTGGTGGGGCATTTAATATGCTGTCTGTATTTCGGGGGTTTGTGGGTTAAATTTGCTACGTTAAAATCCCCCAGAAAGATGAGCAAAGGTCAGGATGTTTTTTCTCCACGTCTATAATATATAACGCTTCTGTTATACAGGCCTGAAGTGGAATGTAAACACCAACCATGGTGAATAAATCGATTTACAGATTGTAAGAAAAAACTCTCCAGATGTGGGCTCCATGTCTGCTTTAACACCTTTGTTTATGTAAAAACCTATTTCACCATGCCTAATTTTTCCAGAGAGCTCTTGCGCAGCCAGCTCAGAGGAGCTGAAAGTCTGTTAGGTGTAGTGAGCTATTCGAGGTGTAGTGAGCTATTCGGGATGTGTTCACTGTGCCAGGTTTCATTAAAACACAGGGCGGCGAATCTTCAAAAATCTGTGTTTTTCGTGTTTAAGAGCAGCAATTTGTTAATTTTTTTTAGCCAGGGAGAGGACATTCACCAGGTCAACGGGTGGAAGCGTCACTTTCTGGTTTAATGGGAACCAGTGAAAAGAGTTCAACAGAGAACTGTACAAGTTTAATAGTTCTTCTCTGGTAAAATCGAAAAATTGCAAAAATAAAGAAAAACGCAACAACCACGAGAGAGCGCAGAGTGGCAAAACATTTCTAGTAGTGTCAGGGGGTTCTTCTTACCGTCTCCAGGAAAGGCTCTGTCTGGTAGAAGCGATAAAACTCTTTGTTCTTCATTACCAGGAAATGAGCAGCATTGATGATTACTCTTTTCAGGCCGATGAGTGACCGCAGCAATCTATGGTAGGAGGACAGCAGACAATTAATGGCTCAGCAAGCAGTCACAGATACCGTACGTCTTATTATTTTACTCCAGTTCATCACACTAGTCAATTGATGCCAAACAGACAGAAGGTAAAATTATACTGTAAATTAAATTAGGAATCTATCAAAGTCACTGTCATTTCTTGCTCGCGCGCACATCCTTACCTAGTGCCATAGTCAATGACAACATTCTCCTTTGCAGTGCCAGTGATGGCATCGTGATGCTGGAAGAGCCCCACAGAACGCCTGGCATCCACAAGCAGAGCGTAATCCGAGACTGGGTAGCGTCCCTCCATGGACATGTGGCGAGCATTGGCAACCGCCAAGCTGTAAAGGATCTCTGCACCCCTAAATATGGATGTATATCGTTAGGATTTTATCGATACAAATATCGATATCGGTATCCATCGGTAGTCTTACCGGTATTTTTAGGTAAGCGGTTCCTGTTTGGGTTGGTCCAAGCAGACCGCTAAAATTCTGAACTAATGATACTGCTATTGGTAGTTTTTTTGTCCAGTTGACCATTGTAATTATGACAAGCGTGTGCGCTGTCACTTTCCTTCAGGTGCCGCTGCATAGCATAAAAAAAGACATGGCGGGGCAGCCAATTAAAGTTTAACTTTTAATGCCTTACTCCCAGTTACGCGTTAGTGAACAATCATAGATTTACGTGTCAATGGAATCGCAGATGGAATCAATGTTTGCTAAAACAGAATCTAAATGCGGAAAGTTACGGATATTGCTGTATTGTGATTGAGATGCGGTCATTGAGAGGAAAAGGGAAAATAATGTTTACCGTGCAGTTGAAAAACTCGCCTCCATGAAGCCGTGCCAACCAGGACCCGGCTCTCTATACTGAATGAGAGCCAACTATTCTCGGGCCATCTGTGTGCCTGCCCCCGGGACACATGGCCACCTCAAACTAACAAACTAACTCCAATTACAGAGCCAAACATTTCCCAAATGACTTCTATGTGTTAGGTGATATGTTTCTTTTGCAAATATGATGAGTACTTGCCACCATAAAGGTGTGTAGAAAAACACACCAATTTACCGATCTAACAGCTTCATCTGTAAATTCCTGATAACTTGACAATTTTAAATACTATAGTTGGACCACCAGTGTTGAAATAATAACTGATGCATCTTTGTGTGTGCTTTTTTTTACTTGGAGACATGTGAACTCAAATGTTTTGGTACATTGTTATTGTGCTTTTTCTTTTTCTTTTTTTAAAATTCTCTTAGAATGTAAATACAATTTTGAAATAATCCCTAGTTAATTTGTTTTTTAATACAGATTATATAAAACTGGCAGGTTAAAAACAATGTAAAAAATTATGATATTAATGGAGATCTGATCTGTAAGGTTTTTTTGCCATTATCGCCCATCCCTAGGATGTGATAATCAGCTTGGAATAATCACAAATAAGGAAGCAACACCACACAAATGTTTGCAACACCAATATGTCCTTCTCAAAAGACCCTCAAAGTCCAGTGTCCAGCAATCCAGTAATCCACAGGCCAATAATAAGGAACAAAATAATCCATAAAGTTGCTAAGAAGCAAGACAGCTCCCGCTGACAGGCAACGTCACTCCATCGTACCGCGTTTGTGTGGCATCAAAACACACCTTGCTTAACTGCACACCCACTTAATATGCTAATTGATTGTATTGATTTCTTTGATATGATACAAATGATATGATATGATATACAGTACCATCTAAAAAGTTTGTACTCTGCCTAAATAAATATTATTTCCAGCTGAGTGTAATTGTAAAGAATAGAAAAACAGTGAAGGATCTGTGTGGTGTTTACAAGATAATAAATCAATTTTAAATGTATTTATTTTATTTATTTATTTACAAGATGATATAACAGCATTGCACTTTGCACTACAAACATATTTGACTTGTTTAGGACTTAAAAAAGGTCCTGGTCTTCGATTCCCCGGCTCGAGGTCTTTCTATGTGGAGTTTTCATGTCCTCCTCGAGACTGCGTGGCTTCCCAAAGACATGCACCTGGGAATAGGTTGATTGGCAACACTAAAAATTGGCCCTAGTGTGTGAATCTGAGTGTGATTGGTTGTCTGTCTATCTGTGTTGGCCTTGAGATGAGGTGGCGACTTGTCCAGGATGTATCCTGCCTTCCGCTCAAGTTCAGCTGGGACCCAAAAGGGACAAGCGGTAGGAAATGGATGGATGTATGGAAGTTTTAAAAAGCAGGGGTTGATAAAGACTTCCCTGCTGATGTTAAATGTTAACCTCTGTGCCAATAAAAAATATAATAAAAATGCATGTTTTAACCTCTTTAGTTATAGCAATTACATATAGTACAGATAAGAGTACAGATAAATACCAGTATCGATAAGAAATATCGATAACGGTATCGTATCAATTAAATTATAACTATATACATCCCTGCTTATCGGTACATTATGTAATTTCCATAAAATATGTGAAAAATGCATTTTATATTACAATGTTTATTAGCACAAGAGGTTGTGCACCTGCAACATCATGATATAACACCTCACAGCAGGGAAATAATTATCAACACCAGCTTTTAGGTCTTATCAAGTCATCTATGTGTGCATGTGCAATGTGCAATATAGTTGTTATGTCATCATCTTATAAAGACCACACATATCCATCACTGTGTTTCTATTCATTACAATTATATTAAGTATATACATTCATTCACCTTGTACCGCTTGTCTCTATAATAACATTTAAAATTTGTAATTAAATAATAAATAATGAAGTAAAATTATATCAATGTGTTCATGTTCAGTCACAGACCTTTAACATGGTATATCATATAAAATATATAATATGAATAAACACTGAGCATGTGAGGTGGGTGTGCATTTTGTAATAGCAATTTTTATTCGTGTGTGACTTTGGGGACGAGGTAGAAGTATTGTTATGTTGCAAACTTTTGTGTGGTGTTGCTTTCTTAATTGTAATTATTCCAAACTGATTATCCTCTACCCGTGCGTAGTAGTGGCACTTGAACCGAATGTGAAGTGAAAGTGAAGTGAATTACATTTACGTAGCGGTTTTTCTCTAAAGACTTAAAACGCTTTACATAGTGAAACCCATTATCTACATCTTTTAAGCTACAAAAATTATACCAGTGTTGGTGGCATTGGGAGCAGGTGGGTAAAGTATCTTGCCCAAAGACACAATGGCAGTGACTTGGATGGCGGAGGCGGAAATCCATCCTGGAAGCCTCAAGTTGCTGCCACGCTGCCCCCCAAATTGTGACAGTATGTCATAATGACGACAGTCACTTGGATATATAAAAAAATACCAATAGCAGTGTCAATAGCCCAGAATCATAACAGTCTTCCTGGACCAACCCAATTAGGAACGTGCACCAAAAAATACCGGTATGTGGGCACAGTGGCGTAAAAAAATAAAAATAAAAAAGATTAAGAATCGCGATTAATTAGAAAATCGATTTTAACGTGACAAGCGGTAGAAAATGTATGGATGGATTTTAAAAAATGTATTTATTTTTTTTCTTTAAATCTGTCCTGTCCTGTCCTGCCACTCAGGCAAATAATATTGTTAATGTAGGTGCCCATATCAGTTGTAAAGATTTACTTTAGAAAATGGAAGCGTAGGATTTTTCTCTTGTTGCCTTATTTGTATTTGACTTTATTAAATGCTTTGGTATATTTTTTTTTTAAGTTTTCTTTTAAGTAATCATAGAACTGCCACCCAATGTTACTAAAAAGTATTATTTTTTAATCAAGAATCGATTTTGAATTGAGAATCGATTTTGAATCGAATAGTCACCCCCAAGAATCGAATCCACCCGAATCGTGTTTTGCCCAAAGATTCATAGCCCTAGTACACACTGTACCTACATTTATAACATGAATTCAACTTATTACCTGACTCCTTCCTGTCTGACTAGCAGATTAAAAGTTGATGGTCAACAAGCCTACTGTGTCTTTCTGTGAAAAAGAGCAAATACACTTCCTGACTCACCTCACATGAATGTCATTTGGAATAGAAGTGTGAATCAATAAAATCTAGACGAAAGAAGATGATCACAACTGAAAGGGTAAAATACCGGAGAGCAACATGATAAGATAAGATAAGGGCATCTGCAAACACCTGGGGATTCCACAAGCAAAAGGTTAACATGAGGAGCCTGGCTAGGCGAGAAATCTTTTCGTAACATATTATAACCAAACAGTTGGCGGATTGAACATTAGAAAACATCTAGTTTATACGATCTACCAGTGTATGTACTGCATGTATGTATTATGCAAGAATGTATGTATGTATGTACTTCTGTCTAACCAAAGAAATATAAATGCCACACCTACAGGTTGTTTGCATTTCACACAAAGAAAGCTGAAGTTCCTGTTGGAAAGCCAACTACCACACACAGCAGACCATGTGAGTGACAGTAATGAGTGAAGTGTGAATAAAGCTGCCCTACCTGAGGTGGGACTCAATAACACGGTCCAAACTCTTATAAAAGGGGCGGGATGTAAAATAGCCAGTCCAGTAATGGTCTTCACGGTCCGCATAGGCAAAGAAATCTCCACTAAGCACTGGAAAGTCTGCAGGTCGTGATCCATGCGCCAACCCATATGATTTGTAGAGCGCACTAAAGTAGTCTGTGAGAGTACCAAACTGAGCCTGGAGGAGCAAGCAGAAATGAAATTAATGTTAAAACAAAGGAAAATACCTTAAGCAGTCCCAGAATAGAATAAAAGGAACATGAGTATGGATCAAAAAAATTCTCCTTGCATAGGATGGAGCACAAAACTTTTGACAGATTATTTGTTCCCTCAGCGAACCTACAGTAATACTTCTGCATGATTAGATTACCCACCAAAAAAGATTGCACGCTCAAATATTCAGCTAAAGTTAGGAAGCATGCAAAATAATAAATATATAAATATACATAAATGTCAGCGACAGTTCAACTTCTCACCTTGACGTGCATCTCAGTGTGAGAATTCATGTAGTCAAAGAGGTTTTGATAGTTGGTGTACTGCTGGTCCCACTCCAAGGCCTTGTCGTAGCGGAAGTCATCCCCCAGGGGGATGAGAAGCACCTTGCTTCGGAAAAGTTTGGACTTTTTCCGATATTGATCGAGGATTAGTTGTGCCCTGGATTAGAGAAAAACTAATTCAAGCAGATGCCATGCCCAGCATTCAACAGCAGCTTTTTAGGAAATAACTACAACCTTGAAAGAGCAAGATAACAATAGGTAGCACCTGTTTTAATGCGGTGATACCTCGGTTTTAGAGGTACCACCTCTACTCTGAAGTGAACTCCTGAAATTATAAAACTTTTGAAAGATATTGTAATTTATTAAGCTGCGTGTACTCTAAAAATCTATCCATGTCTGCTAAAATCTGCTTACGGTAATATAAATTAAGTTAAAGTTAAAGTACCAATGATTGTCACACACACACTAAGTGTGGCGAAATTTTTCCTCTGCATTTGACCCATCCCCTTGTTCACCGCCTGGGAGGTGAGGGGAGCAGTGGGCAGCAGTGGGCAGCAGCGGTGCCGCGCCCGGGAATCATTTTTGGTGATTTAACCCCCAATTCCAACCCTTGATGCTGAGTGCCAAGCAGGGAGGTAAAGGGTCCCATTTTTTTTATAGTCTTTGGTATGACTCGGCCGGGGTTTGAACTCACAACCTACCGATCTCAGAGCGGACACTCTAACCACTAGGCCACTGAGTAGGCATATAAATCTGTATTCACCCTGTACGCTCTCTTTCTGCCTGCTATCCTTAATGAAAGTAAAAATTTGGATAATGGGCATGTGTTAATGCAGACGGGAAATTAACAGAATCCATTTTTCTCTGAAATGAAGCATTTCTTACATTTGATTTAGATAATAAAGGTCACATTAACTAAAATTTTGAATGCGCTTTGATATACAAAGTAGTAGGGGTGTAACGGTACGTGTATTTGTATTGAACCGTTTCGGTACGGGGGTTACGGTTCGGTTCGGAGGTGTACCGAACGAGTTTCCACACGGACATATTAAGCAGCGTAACGCACTTTGTGTAAACAATGCACACCAAGGCACAACACACGGCATGCTAGCAGCTAACGGGCTACGATAGACTGACCATACGTCCTCTTTTCACCGGACATGTCCTCTTTTGCGGAGCTGTCAGGGCGGAGTTTCTTAATGTCAAATGTCCGGCATTTTGAGTTAGGGTTACGTGTATTTTCAATGTACGTTCAGGGTTAAGAAGGGGTTAAAAACAAAACAAGTTGTGCGCGCAGCAGCATTCGTGAGGGAGGGGCAGAGACAGAGAGAACGAGAGAGTTATGATAAACGCGCATGCGTCGCCAGGCTCTGCTTTTTATCCATAGATTTATCAGATTTAATTTTTTATTATCTATAGCAGGGGTGTCAAAAGTGTGCCCCGGAGGCCATTTGCGGCCCACAGCTAATGTTTTAAAGGCCCACGGCACATTCTAAAAATTCTATTAAAATAAACAAAAACATAACAAAAGTGAAATAAAAAAGCTTAAAGGTTAAATGTAATTTAGAAAAAGTTGCAATGTTGACTAATAAAACAAAGCTGTTTTTTTTTCTTTCAAACTGTCATTGCTCAAAACATAATATTGAATCAAAATCAATGTTATTATGAATTATTGACCTATCCTAGGTTCCGATTACTTCACATCAAATATTACACTAAGAAAAATATTTTTGGTGGAAGATTTTGCAACTTTGGTAAATAAATAACCCCAAAATTTATATTTTGTTGTTTTCTTACTGTACCGAAAATGAACCGAACCGTGACCTCTAAACCGAGGTATGTACCGAACCGAAATTTTTGTGTACCGTTACACCCCTACAAAGTAGGCAAAACAAATATATTATCAAACTAGGCAAATGTCATAAAACAAACAATTATTTTGTTCCTTAATCATCAATCCCCCATGTTGTATTTTTTTCTAGCATCTTACCGTTCTGCTAAATTTGCTTCCACCACAGCTTTAGGTGGGATTTTCCATGGACAATTGATCCGTCCTCCTGGTAGCCTCTTGAAGTCAAACTGGCAGCAGATCTTTGGGTCAGGCCCACAGGTATGAGGGACGTCATAGCTGTAGAAGGGCATCATGTGGCAAAATATGTCTGAACTGGATCCAGTGTCTGTAAACATGGTACACATTAAGAGATTAGCTAGGCAGAAGAGTACAAAAACCTCCCAAGCAGAAGCAAAAGGTTAGTGACAAGCACATAAACAGATTACCAGGAATTGTGGACCTTAACAAAATGTTGTTTTAGGCAGCATTTCAGCCTTTAATTATTACTTGTGTAAAACACGCTAGGGGCTAATTGATCTATTGCAGCCAAGTGAGTGTTGTAATGCAGTCGTTCCTCACCATATCGCACTTTAAAGTTTGCTACTTGTAAATGTGACTATGTAGGTGGTTTTTTATGTCGAGAGGGCTTTTTTTATGTAAAAAAACATATTTCGATACATAAAAGGTAAAAAAAAATTGGTTGATAGATCTAAGGAGAAAAGAAAAGTGTTCAATATCTCCTACTGCAGTGAAGCCAATTAAAAACTGTTACGCCGCTTCAGCATTTATTGTACAAGTAAACAAAAAAATGGGCAAAAATTCTAAAAAGAACAAATGTTCTTTAGACATAGCTTAGGGAAAATGGTTTGGCTACAATATAAACTTAAATAGTGTGGTCGCTTTACAAATAGGCCAGTTGGCACTCAGCATCAAGGGTTGGAATTGGGGGTTAAATCATCAAAACGATTCCCGGGCGCGGCACCGCTGCTGCCCACTGCTCCCCTCACCTCCCAGGGGGTGAACAAGGGGATGGGTCAAATGCAGAGGACACATTTCACCACACCTAGTGTGTGTGACAATCATTGGTACTTTAACTTTAACTCTGTCAACATGACAACATTAAATCTGGTTAAAAGGGACTAAAACGATTACAAAAGGACATGTTGACTCACCACTGGCTATAAGTTAAAAAAAACTTGCTAACCGCAAGGCAATTCAGTCCATCAAAGTAGAACAGACAAACCCTAGCAGAGCATGTTTATAATCAGCTACTGAACTGACAATCCCTGAAATGTTAAAGGCCATTACAATGGCAGGAAAGGTAGACAACCTATTGCAGCAGGTGAGCTGGCTGCTTTTTACTTACCCCAGTTCTGCCGCCACATAAACTCCAGATTGCGAGTGGCAGCAAAATGCTTTTTGACCGAGTAGTGGACCCTCTGTATGAGCATACTTGTCAGGTTGGCCTTTTTCAACACATAGGCCATAGTGGAGCTGTGACCAAAAGGATCTATTGCCCACCCACTGTGTGGAGTTGTACCTATAATAGAACAAGGGTAAAATATTTTAGGATGAAAATACTGTTCCTGTCAGAAATGTTGCATAGGCATCACTGCCTGTTGAGGAGCTAAACCCTAGGTGTCAAAGTCCGAATGAATGAATTACCGTATTTTTCGGACTATAAGTCGCAGTTTTTTTCATAGTTTGGCTGGGGGTGCGACTTATACTCAGGAGTGACATATGTGTGAAATTATTAACACATTACCGTAAAATATCAAATAATATTATTTAGCTCATTTACGGAAGAGACTACACGTATAAGATTTCATCGGATTTAGCGATTAAGAGTGACAGATTGTTTGGTAAACGTATAGCATGTTCTATATGTTATAGTTATTTGAATGACTCTTACCATAATATGTTACGTTAACATACCAGGCGCCCTGCGATGAGGTGGCGACTTGTCCAGGGTGTACCCTGCCTTCTGCCCATGTGCAGCTGAGATAGGCTCCAGCAACCCCCGCAACCCCGAACGGGACAAGCGGTAGAAAATGGATGGATGGATAACATACCAGGCACGTTCTCAGTTGGTTATTTATGAGTCATATAACGTACACTTATTCAGCCTGTTGTTCACTATTCTTTATTTATTTTAAATTGTATTTCAAATGTCTATTCTTGGTGTTGGGTTTTATCAAATAAATTTCCACAAAAAATGCGACTTATACTCCAGTACGACTTATATATGTTTTTTCCTTCTTTATTATGCATTTTCGGCCGGTGCGACTTATACTCCGGAGCGACTTATACTTCGAAAAATACGGTATTTATGGCCCCTGTGATGATATTTGATTAGTATTAGAACCGGGCCGGCCCGCAGGCCACAGCTGCCTGCTGCTGTTTTGCATGCACCAATACTCCATTCCCCACAGTGCAAACGTAGCCTGAGAACTCACTGCAGCGACGCAAGTGGGCCTCGGCTTCATTATTCATCAGCATTCAGGGCAGATGTCAACTTTCAGCTACCTCTCTCCCCAATAATGGCTAAACGGAAGGTGGACGGTGAGAACAGGGGGTTTCAAGTCATATGGGAGGCAGAGTACATGTTCACGGAGGTAAAGGCAAACCTGTGTGTCTTATGTGCGGAGAAAGTGTGGCTGTAATGAAAGAATATAATCTAAAAAGCCACTATTACACATCTAGGAAACACAAAGACAAAGACAACAATATGGACACGGAACAAAGGCTACAGAAGGTGGAAGAATTAAAACGAGGTTTTAAAGTTCCGGCCGGCTCTGTTAACAAAAGCCACATCACAAAGTTATGGTGTCATTTTGATAACTGACACCATGTTTTTTATAATTGTAATATTTGAATGATGATAAATGGATGTGTTGTAGCAGTTTGCGGATTTCACCAATGTGTTGGTTTGTGGAAACAATCGGTTGCTTTTCCAAACATTTTTAATAAAATAACTTTAATAAACTTGTACCCCTTTCAGACATTGCATTTAGTTCCCAATTAAAACATTCTCATGTTGCACAATGAGATGTAAGCAGGGGATCATGTGTACATTCCTGCAACTTCCTGTTTGTAAAAAATATATTTGTATTAGTATTTATTTAATATACTAACAGCATTTAATTATTAATATTTATAAATTAAAATTCCTAATAAATGACACTAGAATAAGCACACATTTGATTGGTAAATCATAGTGTAACGACCTGGAATGACACTTTATGTGTGGTGTTGGAGTTGTCCCACTTTTTGTGTGGCTGTAAACGCCTCACTGGCTAAGTGCCATATGTGCATGTGTTGGCGCAAGTGAGAAACAGCGAGCGGCTGCTGTTGATATAACAAAGTTGCTGTTGGTCTGGTTTGTACTGCAGAAAATGACCACTTTTGCTAGATATCATTTTTTTTACTAATGTTTTGGTGATGTGTTTATGGCCGACAATAAAGAGTTTTGTTCAGTAAAGTGATGGATGGAATTCATGTCCTCAAAGCGTCTCGACAGACGTTACAATATTTGAACAAGGATGACGAAAAGTGTTTTCTCTGTCGTGTCTGTGTGTCGAAAATTGTTATGCGCTTATTTTTTTATTTGATTTTATGCGTGGCATAGATTTGCCGTGCGCAGCGGATGCTTGAGCAGTGCGCAATTGCACAGGCGCACACCTTAGAGGGAACGTTGCTGTCAATTCTCTTATATACTCTTTCATTCTAGACTTCTAGAGTGTTTGATTATCACATCACTCTAAATGTATAGACTATAAAGTTCACAAACATAAAGAGGGATCCTAGTGGGCCAGGCCAATCTTTCCTTATCTCTAAACTAAAACTGGGGAAATGTGTAGAGTGTTCTGGGCTTCAGACATGATTTTGTGTCAGAATTGCTTGAGGAAAAAATGCATGGTTAGGCTTTGTGTATGTAGTGTGTGCCTTTCTTGCTTTTCAGCTATGCTGTTATTATGCTGTTTGTTACTTATGTATGTTATGTTGCAGCTATTTAAAATAGTTTTGTCAATTTGTTCTGGCCAGAAACAAATTGGCCCTTTGAAACATATTTTGTCTTTGTGTGTTGTATGTAGACTACATTGCTTAGCAGAGTTCAGTGATGCAAATGCATGTCAAGTTGATCAACAGATTGTATTATTCTCCAGCGCAATAACAGCACTGAAATGAAGGCTAAAAGGGCATTAATGGGAGCTTTAAAAAAAAAAGAAGAAGAAAAGAAGTAACTAAATAGTTACTTTTCACAGTAACGCATTACTTTTTGGTGTAAGTAACTGAGTTAGTAACTGAGTTACTTTTGAAATGAAGTAACTAGTAACTGTAACTAGTTACTGGTTTTCAGTAACTAACCCAACACTGATGATATTACGCATAGTGTGTAGTGACGGCAGACAGCAAAATGCAGACGCCCGGACGGAACAAACGCTCTAAAGCCAGGCTATATTTTTCAAGGAATGATTACAACAGCGCTACTTGGAATAATTGCAAGATTTCTATTTCATCAAGAGTAAGACATACGAGCAATATGCTAAAACATTTGAACACACAGCATGCAATAACTATAAATGAAAGTTGCGTTTTTGAACGGCGCCGATTTCATCCCAGCAGCAGTAACGCTAGCATGTTATCTGTCGCAAATGCAACAGGTACTAACTGCCCGTTAGCGCTATTATTTGCGCAATTGAAATGCATGCCATCTCATTTAGATTTACCATGACAGCAAAGCGAACACACAGACAGACAAGCAGTGACTAAGTTTGTGGCCAAAAGCTTGCAAGCCTTAGCCACCGTGCTCCTGAATTTCAAGAGGAGAATTTTCAATAGTAGTCGAAGAAAAGTTGCATGTTTGCCTGCAACCACATTTTCACTTAGTCATTTCCAATATTCAGGTGAAACTCATAATTAAAATATTGAGTTAACTTCCATTCATGTCAGCAATTCAATTTAAAACGTGAAACCAATATGTATTTTAACTCATGCAAAGTGAGATATGTCAAGCTTTTATTTATTATTATTTTGATGATCCTAGCTTACAGTTTTTGAAGACCCCACATTTTATGAGATTTTCAAATCAAGGTTAACATAAACTGTAAGCCATAATCAGAAAAATTATATCAAAAGAAGGCTTGAAATATCTTGAGTTGCATGTGATGTATATGATAGTTTCACCTTGTAAATCTAAACAAATCATTCTAATATTTTGAGTTTCACCAGTATATTTTCTAGGGAAATAAAAGATTCCTAAAAGTTTTGAAAATGTTTGACTAAATGTTACATTCTTGCATCATTTCCACACATTTTATTTTGTTGAATTCTATAGAAGAATATTTCCTCTATTCATTTTCAAAAGTTATTTGTTTTTGTCTATGTGCCTCTCAAGACCTCACTGTTGGCTTTGCAAGGACATGTTAGTGCTAAACTAAACAAAATTGATGCTAATCCACCTTTTTCTTATTTTTTCCAAATAAGAATCAATAAGAGATCCGATAAAGAACCGAGTCGTTAAGTAGAATCGAAAGTGGAATCGGAAACGGAAAAATCTTATCAATTCCCATCCTTAGTGACACAGCAGACCTATTCTCCCAGAAATCCCTATAGAAAGCATCAAATAAATAATTCCTCATCTACTGGGTACCTAGGTTTCTTTCAAGCCACTGGTGTCCCTCAATGAGCTGGTCTATCATGGCGAAGTAGTGAACATTGGCTTCATCAGTCATCACCCAGCCTCCTGTCACAATCTCTAGCTGTCCTCCGAGGATCAGCCTGTTGTCAGGGAGGATTAAGAAAAGAAGGTGAGAATAATCCCACCTTAAAGTGCAAGACTTTCATTAGCTTGAGACAACACGCTATATCCAGAGCGTCCACAATTTACTCGTGCATATGAGCCATTGTGTAAAACACTGTACCGCGGTCACAAAGCAGCACAGCCATTTTGTCTTGTTCTCGGATTTGGCTGACAGGATTGAAAAATTGTGCGCTCTATTGAACTGTGACTTACTTGCGCGCAGCCTCCTGCTTTTGTGCGTCCGCGCTCTCCCACCACTTTGCGAAGAAGGAAATCTCTGACCAGATGAACTTCCTGCGAGGATCCTCAGCAAGCTTTACCACCATGTTGTTTAATATCTGCTGTGTCTGGTCTGTGAAGTACTTGTCAAAAGTTTTAATCCAACCTAAAAAGAAAATTGTTGTTGTCAGATTGAAGTCCCAACCTCTCTGCTACCAAGACAAAAAAGCAGTTATGAAACTCACAGAGGGAAAAACTTCTGCAAACGATCAAAAATAAGCCTCATGTTTTATTTAAGTCGAGTTCTTGCCAGAAAGTCATTTAGCAGAGCCAGGCTTTCTATGCACTCGGAGTTCAATATATTGCAAAGATGTACTGTCTCATGTCTATAAATAACCTGTCTCACATTTAAGTTATAAAGCAATGACTTTTTTTCAACCTGTAAGATGACTTAATGTGGGCTGTTTGAAGCTGGTATCTATGAATTCCTCATATGTCAAATGACTGTTGAGATAAGTTAATTAAAAGGGGACCTACAATGAATGTCATCTTTTCTCATTTATAAATGTTGTTACAATGTTGGATACTAAGCCTGGACAGTTAATACAATTTTAATTTCAAATTTAGATTATGGCTTTGTATGATTATGAAAATGTAATACTAATAAAAACCGATTACCGGGCCGCACAACGTGCATGCAAATTTCAGAGCTTGTGACGGTAAAACAGATGAAGAGCGAATAAGTGAAAAAAAGAGCATGTCTACTAGAAGTAGGGATGATACTCGAAACCGGTTTTCCCGGTTGTTCGATAAGAAAAGAACCGAGTCCTCGGACTCGAATCCCTTTTTGAGAACCGGTACCCGTTATCGAGACCACTATAGTAAAGAAAAAGAGTTGGTTCTTTATTCGAATCCCTCGGAAGGAATCCCGTCCCGACCAGAAATGCTCCGTGTGACATCACAAGAAATGGCGTCACGTAGCTCAGTCATTAGGAGCAGATAGCGAAAGCAGGAAAAAATGGACGGGAAAAAGTGCTCCAATGTGTAATAAAGTTCAAAACAAAAGGTATAATCCAATGAATAACTTTACTGAGAGATTTGAGCAAACACATGAACACTTTTACGACCAACCGGAAACATAGCAACCAGGCTAGCAACGCACCTCCTTTACGGCAGCTGTCGCAACGTTCTTAAAGCAACCGCAGCACATACATATATGACATCTCCCTTTTTTAACTTTTGTTTTTCTTTCCTTGTAAACAAAACAAAATCACACTGTATATGTGTGGTCTGTCTAATTATAAATAATGCAGACGAGGCGTGTTGGCTGAGTTCTTGACGTTTACTTTCACAGCGTGCTCATTCTTAGCTGCCGGGTGACGATATGCAACACTTTTCGGGGCTACCGCGCATGCTCGTCACTCCCGTTGCATGCTGGGTAGTGTAGTTGTTATATTCCCTAGCTCATAACATATTTCTCCCTATAAAGAAATAATGTTAACTCAAAGTGTATTTCTTTTTTTAGCTTTAACTTTTCATTTTTTAGCATTGTAACCACATTTGCAAATAACTTTTCTCTTCATAGAATTTTCTTTCAATAAAGAAATAAAGTGCAAAAATGTCAAAGCATCATAACAAACAGTTCTGTCAAATAGCAGCAGAAGTGCACTTTTTGGAGAGCTGTATTATTTTCAGTTTTGTGCCCAAGGGACTGATTTTATTTAACACTATATTATTATTTATACACCTATAGTGATCACAGAGACAGGTTGTTTTTGTGTTACTGTATATATTTGTTTTTCTGAAAAATCCCACTTAATATACTTTGGGTAACAACAGTCAATATTTATTTATTTTATTTTATTTTTTTAGGGGGGTAACAGTCAATATTTATTTATTTATTAGATTAAATTGTTTTCTTATATAATAAAAGTGAGCTTTTGTTAAAACTAATATTGTGTGTTTTTTTCCATATACAACAACCTATCTGGACTCGATAAGAGAATCGATAAGGAATCGGTTCGATAAGAGGATTCGATAATAGGCTCGAACTCGATAATTTCTATTCAAACATCATCCCTAACTAGAAGTTACTTTTTATTTGACACAGCGCTACATAATCACTAAACTCAATAGAAGGCATATGAGTTCTGCATTTACATAACCGCGGACGGTTGCCAATGCAACGGAATCCGCTGTTGAACGCAAAATAATATCAGGGAGATAGACAGAAATGTGACTGAAATGTTGTCATTGTGAGGAGATGAAACATTTGTTTGGGGAAAAAATGTGTCCGCTAGAGCTTATTCATCCCTGAAACACTCAAATGCCCCGTGCTGAACTAAATGTCTAGACGGTCACTAGAAACAGTGACTAAAACTACAAGGCTCAAGTTTACCAGTGTAGGAATATCTCCACAATCACACATAGACTCAATAAACAGGTTACAAAAGTGACTGTAGAGCAAATTTACACATAATTTACACCAAAGCTATCATGTACACCACAAGAAAGTGTTTTCAATTTAGATTAAAATCATCATAGGTCCTCTTTAAAGTAACAAGGCTGTGGAGGCCTAACATTCTACACAGCACTCTATATCTTGGAATGAAGTTAATTATCTGCATTTGCACCATTTACAGGTTACTTTACAGTAAGTCAGTAGCAAACAGTTTCTTAAGGTAAAGAGTGAGGTCACCCTCATTCTAAAGACGTTGGTTGTGGCATGAGGTTGGAAAAATATGATATAACAAATTAAGCAAACTCAATAAATGTCTACTACCTATGTAAACACTGGGTTACATTATAACAAGCATTACCTGGATCATTGTGTGAGTGTGGAACCACAAACACTTGCAAGGGTTCTTTGTCCCACTCATCAGCATCATAGGTGATGTCAAAGCCCTGTTTCCACACACCACCATCGGGGTTGTCAAACTTTAGCAGGGAGTTTACATCCAACATCTGTAGACAGGAAAAAACTAAAATATTATCTTGTATTTCACATAAACTGAACACAGTGACTAGCATTTGACCATCAAAGCGCCAAACATACTGGAGGCTCACCTGAACATCTGCCTGACTTTGGCTGCCTGCAGCGAACTGGCAGTCCTGGGGCTTTACAGCAAGAAAAGTAGGGTGGCCGTCAAAGGGAAGGACCCAGGAGCCATTGGCACTTCTGAAGGGCAGATGGCCGCTGGGAGACACTGCTCCTGTGTCTGTGAGCTCCATGACAGAGTCTTTTATGTGGCTGATGATTTGGTGGTTTTCTTCTAGGAGCTGCTCCAGCTGTTCTATCCGATTCTGCAGGACAGAAATTTGGCTCTACAACACATACAAAAAGCAAGGTAATAAACTGAACAATAAAAGATGCCAGAAAAACAAAATGAGATCACAGTATAACCTTCACGGTTATCTTACCCTTGGAAAATTTCCACCATTTTGTCGCCTAGCAGGTTCATGCTGGACACGGTCCAACATGAGATAGAGTGAGAATACAGCCACACAAAAGATGGCCCCACCACACACTGTCACCTGTTTCCTTAGCTTCATCCTGAAGCTTCTGTCCAGTTTGTAAAAGTAGGTCTGGTCTCTTATTTCCCCAACACAACGAAAAACAGAGCTCAAAATTGAAAACAACTCTTCACAGAGCAAAGTATTAGAAATGTGATCAGTGTTGTCAATTGCAAGGGTTCAGTTCCTCACGGGTGCGTCCTCCAGCCCCCATTCATGGCACTGGTGACCACACTTCAGTGAGCAGTGGCACCAAATGACGTGAATTAAGTGAGCTGGCAAGCGGTCTGCGGGCTTCGGCCAGGCTACAGACACCGGTGTGCTGCTTCAAAGTAGCCCTTGTGCTCAATCCTCCAAAACTATGAGAAAACAGGAAAAGAGCTAACAAGCACCACACAGACAGGAAGCTTGGTGTCCCTGTAGCACGCGGTGCCTCTCAGTGGGCCTGCTTTTTTTTTTTTGTTTAGTCCTCACTCTAACAGCAGCGAGTGATTTTTCAATGTTGTCCTCTTATGCTCCTTCCAGTTCCATAATTACCCAAGAAAATAAAAAGTACACTCCGAAATAGTAGATCCAGAAAATCAGGACGACAGCAGCATAGGCAGATCTTTTTGCTTGATGACAGCCGCCACAATGACATCACACATGAGAGTCTTCTTTAGCTGTTAAAAAAAACATCAAAAGATGAGAGAAGCAAGGAACAATTTGCAGTTAACCGCATGTGACAGGGACAGCATGGTAAAAATAAGAGCTACAATAAGAAAGAGAAAACAATCAGGAAGCAGGGGGGGTTGGGTATTTCCTTTAAGCTCCTAATGTGTTCATGTTTCTCCACTGTGAACAAATCCAACACAGGCATAATCCGCTCACAAGTCAGCGCTGTCACTATTTAACCATAACCACAGAGGTGCATTAGCAAACTGACATACAGTATTAGATTTTTAAAAAAAATGATTGTCCAAAAATAGAGCAATATGTCATGATACGTACAAAACGCAGACGAAATAATTGACCCTAAGCCATTTAATGATCAGACATATTGTTTTGGGACAGTGTAGGCAAAGTTCCCCGGTCGTTTGTGTAAACAATGACAACCTATGAACATCGCCTGCCATGTTGGCTTTATTGACAATGAGCTCGACTCCTGTTAAGGTTTAACTTGACGGGACAGCTACTATTTGGACAGGACTTTGTTAAAAATACACATATTTGAACCGAAATTTGACCGAAACTACGCACGCTTTAGCCGAATAAGCAGTCAAGCTCTAAAAGTACAGAAGCGGGCGGAAAAAAAACCCAACAATCCAAAATTCAGCAATCTATTTCCGTCTTAACAAGCTAACGCTGTTGATCTCTAGTCATTACATCCGTCTGCTGGATTACACGCTTTACCCGTGTATTATTTATAGTAAACACAACATTTAAGGCAACGTTTAAGTGGGTACCTTGGCACGTTTGGACAATAACCTTACATGACAACAACAAAAATAGCTTAGGCTAATGTTTTAGTCGTACAACACAGATGTTGTTGTGGGACATTTTTGGACTGATTTAGAATTCTGACGTTACCTGTCAATGGTGCTTCGTCGTGCTTGTGTATGTCTGCCTCGGGCTTCCTTCGACGGGGCTGACGGCTGACTGTCACCTGCCTGGAGCAGCGGATTAGCATAGCAGCTAGCATTGCAGCTACCGTAGTTCGCGTTTTCAGACCGCCGCAAAGGCTTGTGGGAGGAGCCAGCGCTGATTGGCCAAGAGCTTCAACTGTACCAGGAAAAAAAGCAACCCTGATTATTGAATATTCTGAAAGCCACGTAATCATGTGTAATAATCATTAAATGACTATAATGCTTAGCAATTGGGTGGATCACCAGGGAATATGCGACTGGAGCATTAGAAGGACTGTGTGTTGTACTGATTTTTAATATTGTTATCTTTTAAGACAACCCCATTAGCACGTATAGTTGGGCAGACGTATAGGACCGACGAATGAAGCAATAACTTTTCATACCTATTTATATATAATTATAAGTGTAGATGTATTTTGTAGAGTTTGATTATAATATTCTTTGGTAGACGATGTCAAGTAAAGCTGTCATACAAATGGATCATAACTACACTTTAATGGTCATGTGAAATTATTTTGAAATGAATGAAGTCCATACTTAGTCAACAGGCATACATGTCACATTAAGGGTGGCCGTATGAACAACGGCAACACTGTCATAAACCTGTGTCATATAGTGAAACCACACTAAACAACAATGACAAACACATTTCGGGAGAATATTTGCACCGCAACACACCAACAAACTTAACATAAACACAACAGAACAATCTCCCAGAATTCCCTGCAGCACCAACTCTTCCGGGATGATACTATATATATATATATATATATATATATATATATATATATATATATATATATATATATATATATATATATATATATATATATATATATATATATATATATACTGTATGTATATATATATATATATATATCAGTGTTTCCCATAAACTGCAAAGATACCTGTGGCGGTGGGGGCGTGGCTATGGGCGTGGTCACCATGACATCGTCGAGTAATTTGCATAATTTACTACAATGATGTGGTTTTCTCTAAAAAGGCTCAAAAAATGTATACTTACTAATTAATAATAACAGTTTTGTTTTAAACGTCCATCCATCCATCCATCCATCCATTTTACAATATAATTACAACACTTTATGTACATAATTATATACAGATTTGAACAATAAGTTATTCACTGAAATATATTTATTAATTGTGGTTCTTACAAAAAATATATCTTATAAAATATAAAAGCTAAAATGTCTCTTAAAGCTCTGCCCCCTTTAATTAGTGCATACTAAATAATTTAACTTTAGCCTACTACTACAACCATATTATTTACCAGCAACATAAAGTGAAACAGAGGCAGAGGTGTCCTGCCACAGTCAGTAACAAATAAACAGAAAACAGTAGTGGTCAAATACAAATAAGGCAACAAGAGAAGTATCCTACACTTCTCTTTTGTAAAGTAAATCTGAACAGCCTATATGGGCATCTACATCAACTATATGATTTGCCTGAGAAGCTGGACAGGACAAAAAAAACAAAAACAAAAACTTTTTTTTTTTTTTTTTTAATTTGTGGCGGAGGTAATTTTTTCGTGGCACACATAGGCACCGATCCCGTGGGTGCTTCGGGGCCGAGCACCTACATGGGATTGATGGCAACTTTCAATCTTTGAAATAATTTTTTAAAAATCAATCTCGTTGTAGTTAATTTTGTGGCGAGTTTGGTCCGTTTTACAAAATAATAAAGCCACAAATCATATGGGATATCAACTTCACTGAACGTTTATTTTTTTTTTTTTAGTACACACACACCGAGCACCCACTGGCAGAAATGTAGATCGGCGCCTATATATATATATATATATTTATATACATATATGTGTGTGTGTGTGTGTGTGTGTGCATATCTATATATATATATATACATATATATGATAGATATAAGAGGGACAGGTGCAGGTAGTAAATGGATGGATGAATGGATACATACTGTATACCTATATATTTATGATTATATTATATCTAATAGGGCTACTGTAAAGAGCATGAACTGTTGCAAACAAACAGCAGCATAAATCATGGTCCAATAATCTTTAAATATCCATTGTTCTCGACATTCTAGATCTACTCTCTATTTTATGCTGCCCCTTTTTTTTTTTGCTGCAGCTGTTGCATATATTGTACATGGTAATTGGGATTTGTTATATATTGTATAAGGGTCAAGCGGTAGAAAATGCATGGATGGATGTATATATTATATACAAATATAATATAATATAGTAATATATCAGTATATATTATATACTGTATATATAACATGTAAATATTACATATATGTTATATTTTATATTGCTACTATGGTACATTTTTAGTCTTCTTTATACCTTTTGTTTTCGCCCTCTTTTTGTGCCTGTGTGTGCATTATCCTTTCCAGCCTTATCCTTTCCATCCTTTGTAACTGAGCTACTGTGTGGAACAATTTCCCTTGTGGATCAATAAAGTTTGTCTAAGTCTAAGTTTGTCTAAGTCTAAGACATGAACCATATTATAGCCGTACATGGTGTCCAATGTGCGGGATTCACGGCAAATAGCTGTTTTTGCTTTTTTTGGTCTGCAGCATACTTAAAGAATACAGTTCAATACATAAGATCACATCAGGCAATTTCAAAGGTAGTCGGGAATGAAAAGGGTCATGGTAAACAGCACAAGCTGACCTGCTTAAAATATAAGAAACCACCACACAAGTTATCCATGAATTTTTAATTAATTCTATGCGGGAAGAAAAAACAGGAAAAACTAGCAATGCACATTATTAATTCTTTATTAAGGTAGCTTACAATAATTATTTACTTGACATCATTAACATAAAGAGCATCCCAAGCTGTAAAAAGTATACATATTTTGGTTATTATTTGTTGAAAAACGACTTTTGTTTGTTTTCGTTTATTTGCCAAATAAATAACCAACGTTTTATTTGTTTTGGTTTTAAACATGTTTTGATAGATTTCTTTGTTTTCTCTTTTTTTATATAAATAGTGGTATCTCAACTTAAGAGTGTTTTGACATAAGAGCTGTCTCTTGGCTAATTGTTATGCTTTAAATTGAAAACAAAACATTTTGTTACAAGCATCTTCGACCGTAGTTGGTGTAAGAAATGTCACAGTGAACCCTGTAAGATCCGCCAAAAACATCAGGTCTTATTCGCTAGTATTAGCTTATAGCCACAGATGGTCAAAACTGTGTTATTCAACCATAGGAAGGAAGGAAGTGGGTGTGAAGGACAGTGCCGATAGTGGACGATATTGTCAGGCTTGTCCCTGACAGTTTAGTTATGTTTTGGTTTTTCCTCTGTCATTTCCTGTCAGCACTCTTATTTTGGTTATTTCCCGTTTGTCTCTCTGAGTGCTGTCCCCTCAGCTGTGGCTGATTGGCACCGGGCCACACCTGGTGCCAATCAGCCAGCTGCTATTTATACCTGCCCTGCCCTCCAGTCACTGCTGGATTATTGTCATTTATACTTGTCGTTGTAGCTCTGTCTACTTCTGTCCACTCTGTTCCTGTCATAGTTCATCCTGCTCGTTTCTTTCCACATGAGTTTTGTTTATTCATGTCACAGTAAGTGTTTTTGTTTGTTGTCCATAGTGTAGCTTTTGTGCTAGTTTCTGTTCATAGCCAAGTTGATTCTCCGCCTTGTGTGCGCCTTTTGTTTGTACCCTTTTGTTTGTTTTTGGTTATAGAGTTTAATTAAATCATGTTTCCTCGCACAATGCCTGCCACCTTCTCTGCATCTTGGGGTTCGTCACCAACAAACTCTGACAGAATAATCCAGCCTAATACGAACCTCGCAGAGCTGTCCATGGCGGAAAGGCTTAACAAAGCGTTGGAAATGATGGATAAATTAAAGAAAAGTTTGGTTGCTTTTCAAGCCCTCTCCCACCCACCCCTGTCGTCTGTGGGCCTATCTGGGGACGTCTGGGATCTGTCCCTTGGGGAGGGGGGGGGGGGGGGGGGCTATGAGTAGCTGTGCAGCTGGGGAGGCACAGCTACTCCTCACACCAGTGGGTCTGCAAGAGATGGCGCCATCATCTCCGAGGGGTCTGCAACAGACGCCACCATGCTCTCTGGTGGGCCAGCAGACGCCTCCACCATGCTCTCCGGTGGGCCAGCAGACGCCTCCACCATGCTCTCCGGTGGGCCAGCAGACGCCTCCACCATGCTCTCCGGTGGGCCAGCAGACGCCTCCACCATGCTCTCCGGTGGGCCAGCAGACGCCTCCGCCACCCTCTCCGGTGGGCCAGCAGACGCCTCCGCCACCCTCTCCGGTGGGCCGTCACCCTTTCCGGTGGGCCAGCAGGGGGCACCGACACCCTCTCCGGTGGGCCAGCAGGGGGCGCCGCCACCATCCTTCCCGGTGGGCCAGCAGAGGGCGCCGCCACCATCCTCTCGTCGGCCACAGATGTGGTCGTTCCATGGGCGACCGCCTCGCAAATTGCGGCGGCGCTCAACTCGCCGTCGCCACCTGACTCTTCCCCGCTGGTTGCGGGGACACTTGGCCTGGCGGCCCACCTCCTTGTCCTCCCTCCACCCTCCCGTGACTTTGGACTGTTTTTTTTTTTTTGGGGGGGGGGGATTTTTTACAATGTCTGGTATCCGTTATGGGAAGGGGGGCTACTGTCATGCTTGTCCCTGACAGTTTAGTTATGTTTTGGTTTTTTCCTCTGTCATTACCTGTCAGCACTCTTATTTTGGTTATTTCCCATTTGTCTCTCTGAGTGCTGTCCCCTCAGCTGTGGCTGATTGGCACCGGTCACACCTGGTGCCAATCAGCCAGCTGCTATTTATACCTGCCCTGCCCTCCAGTCACTGCTGGATTATTGTCATTTATACTTGTCGTTGTAGCTCTGTCTACTTCTGTCCACTCTGTTCCTGTCATAGTTCATCCTGCTCGTTTCTTGCCACGTGAGTTTTGTTTATTCGCGTCACAGTAAGTGTTTTTGTTTGTTGTCCATAGTGTAGCGTTTGTGCTAGTTTCTGTTCATAGCCAAGTTTGTTGTCCGCCTTGTGCGCGCCTTTTGTTTGTACCCTTGTGTTTGTTTTTGGTTATAGAGTTTAATTAAATCATGTTTCCTCGCACAATGCCTGCCTCCTTCTCTGCATCTTGGGGTTCGTCACCAACATACTCTGACAGATATTCATTGATTTAATGAAAGATATCATAAACATGATCGAGTAATTTTTCTGTAAACAGCACTCGGCAAAAAAAATTAAGCACCCCTACACTGGAGAATTGCTACCCCAATAGACACTTTCAATCAATCAATCAATCAATGTTTATTTAAATAGCCCCAAATCACAAGCGTCTCAAAGGGCTGCACAAGCCACAACGACATCCTCGGTACAGAGCCCACATACGGGCAAGGAAAAACTCACCCCAGTGGGACGTCGGTGAATGACTATGAGAAACCTTGGAGAGGACCGCATATGTGGGTAACCCCCCCCCTCTAGGGGAGACCGAAAGCAATGGATGTCGAGTGGGTCCGACATAACATTGTGAAAGTCCAGTCCACAGTGGATCCAACACATCAGCGAGAGTCCAGTCCACAGCGGGGCCAACAGGAAACCATCCCGAGCGGAGACGGGTCAGCAGCGCAGAGATGTCCCCAACCGATGCACAGGCTAGTGGTCCACCCGGGGTCCCGACTCTGGACAGCCAGCACTTCATCCATGGCCACCGGACCTATGCAACTCCCCCTCGCAAGGGACAGGGGAGAAGAGGAGAGAAGAAAAGAAACGGCAGATCAACTGGTCTAAAAAAGGGGGGTCTATTTAAAGGCTAGATTATACAAATGAGTTTTAAGATGGGACTTAAATGCTTCTACTGAGGTAGCATCTCTAACTGTTACCGGGAGGGCATTCCAGAGTACTGGAGCCCGAATAGAAAACGCTCTATAGCCCGCAGACTTTTTTTTGGCTCTGGGAATCACTAATAAGCCGGAGTTCTTTGAACGCAGATTTCTTGTCGGGACATATGGTACAATACAATCGGCGAGATAGGCTGGAGCTAAACCGTGTAATATTTTATACGTAAGTAGTAAAACCTTAAAGTCGCATCTTAAGTGCACAGAAAGCCAGTGCAGGTGAGCCAGTATAGGCGTAATATGATCAAACTTTCTTGTTTTTGTCAAAAGCCTTGCAGCCGCATTTTGTACCAACTGTAATCTTTTAATGCTAGACATAGGGAGACCCGAAAATAATACGTTACAGTAATCGAGACGAGACGTAACAAACGCATGAATAATGATCTCAGCGTCGCTAGTGGACAAGATGGAACGAATTTTAGCGATATTACGGAGATGAAAGAAGGCCGTTTTAGTAACACTCTTAATGTGTGACTCAAACGAGAGAGTTGGGTCGAAGATAATACCCAGATTCTTTACCGAGTCGCCTTGTGTAATTGTTTGGTTGTCAAATGTTAAGGTGGTATTATTAAATAGATGTTGGTGTCTAGCAGGACCGATAATCAGCATTTCCGTTTTCTTAGCGTTTCAAACGTCAAGTTATTTAGCTGGACCATACCTTCCATATATAGTCACTCAAACCGTAATAATAAATTCCTGTATTATTCACTTAATACCGTATTTTCCGCACTATAAGGCACACCGGATTATAAGGCACACCTTCAATGAATGGCATATTTCAAAACTTTGTTCATATATAAGGCGCACCGGATTATAAGGCGCACCTATGCATCCATTAGATGGAGCTGCGCTAAAGGGAATGTCAACAAAACAGTCAGATAGGGCAGTCAAACTTTATTAATAGATTACAAACCAGCATTCTGACAACTTTGTTCACTCCCAAAATGAATAAACAGCTGTTTTATTATTTTCCCCGTGGTAAAGTCAGTGATGTGGTGTTTTGTTTATCTTTTAACAACAGCAAGGTATAACATGTAGTGCAACATTTATATCACATAGTGGAGGGGAACTTTTCCCTGATTCAATAAACACGTAAAAAACAGTGATACTGTTACGGTAAATCAAACGTTAGTGCAATCACAATATAGTAACACTCGAAGTAGTGCAGAGCAATAACAATATATCTATAACTCAACGTTGCTCAAACAATGTCACACAACACAACACACAAAATAAACATGTAAAGCTCACTTTATGAAGTTATTCCTCATCCACGAATCCCTTGAATTCTTCTTCAGTGTCCGAATTAAACACCATTGATTCGTTTATGTTAAATTCTCTCGCTGCTGCTCTATTCCCGTGTTCTACTGCGTGACTGATCGCCTTGTGTTTAAACTCTGCGTCGTAAGCGTGTCTCTTAATAGGAGCCATTTTTGGGTTAGAAGCGCTTCTTCTACGGGGGAAAATGAACTCGGCGGCTGCTTACTATAGAAGAAGCGCTTATAAGGGGGAAAAAGAAGTTGGTGGCTGCTTACCGTAGTTGCGAGACCTAAACTTTATGAAAATGAAGTTTAGGTTTGTTGTGGCTCAATATTGGTCCATATATAAGGTGCACCGGATTATAAGGCGCCCTGTCAGCTTTTGAGAAAATTGGAGGTTTTTAGGTGCGCCTTATAGTGCGGAAAATACGGTAATTAAAATCCTCAACAAAATGTAAAGAATTTTCTTCCTTGATCCAAGGTTCACGGCTCTAAAAATGTTGGTGAAATAGTTGTTGTATTGTTAGTACTATCCTGCTAATTGTCTCTATCTTTCTATTTACTGTTTTTCTGTGTGAAAAACATCATTACACAAAGAAACGAACAGTAGCTATTTTTTCTTGATTGGCCTTATTTGTATTATCCATCCAGCCATCCATTTTCTATAACCCTTCCCCTCATTAGGAGTAGGCTGGAGTCTATCCCAGCTGACTTCAGGCTTATTTGTAATATCCTACACTAAAAACAGCATATTTTGTGGTATTAACACGTCTTAAATACAGGTCACATAATGGCTGAGGGCATTATTAACAATAATTTTACAAAACAAAATTACAGATGAACACAATGCAGAGTATACTTAGCTGACACGCCATTAATATTGTATTTGTTATCTAATTAGAGTGAAAATTATTTTTAAGTGCATCATGTGTAAAAATGGTTATCATTTGAAAATCTTTGGTGTCAGAGCAGTGCCAGGAACAGCACAAGTCTGGCTGCTTTAAACAACATTTGGTAGGCGCCAATGCTTTAACAGTTGCTTGACATTCTGATTTAAGTAAGCAGCTCGCCGGGTCTCGCCTGGTGCTGGTGTTATATGAGGTCTCAAAGCAAACCCTGGCCCTGGAAGACATGCACAGACTCTTCATCTTGGAGAACAATCGCACAAAGAAGTTTGTTGTAATGTGAGAATCTAACAGGTAAACTTGAGCACAAAGTCCTAAGGGGACCAGCATGTTCCCATGGCAACAGAGGGTTCACAACAATGGTAGATGGCTGTTCAGATAAATTCATCTTCAGGACACTTATCTGGAAACCATCACTCTCAGCTAACTGGATTAACCTGGGCGGGGAAAAGATAGTGACAATGTGATGCAACATGACAATACTTCATATAGTGTGTTCAAACTGTGGTACTGTAAGTGAAAACATAATTGAAACATGAAATCCTCATCTATTTATCAATAGGTATAATATTTATGGTGTTAAAAGTATATACATGTGACATTTCTATACAACACAGAATACTTTCATGAAAATGTAAATACATTACTGCAAATAGAGCCAGTATGACATAACATTAGTATTTTTCCACATCCGGTATGTAGTAGAGTATGTGTATTTTAGGTTATCATTGTAATTAGAATGGTATTATTTACCAAACATATAAGCATTGATGGGCAGTAAAAAGATACATGTAGCTGAGCTACTTAGCTTAATTACATTTTTCAATAGCTTGTCTGTAGCTTAGCTACTTTTTTAACGAGTAGCTTTTTCTGTAGCTTAGCTACTTTTAGAACCATGCAGCTAGGTAGCTTACATCACAGCTACAAGCTACAAAGAGAGAAAATCGATTGCGAATCTAGGCCAAAAAAAAAAGTGGAGATAATACAATGACCTAGATGAATGAGAACATCCATACATATGGAGAAAATCCATGATGATGATAATGAGGTTAGAGCAAAACATAACAGACTGGCCTATCAGAGGAAAGATAAGGCAGGTCAACTAAACTATTAAGCAAAATCGTAACAGTCACGCACTCATGTCACATGACGACAAGGGAGTCAGAGACAGAGGGAGGACTCAAGCTGATGACTCAAAAAAAAAAAACTTGACAATATCAGAGGAATTCTCTCCCGCAGATTAGATTTTTCCTTTAGTGATGAAGATGACGTGCAGGAATCCCACAAAAATGCATGTCCTTAGCCAAAGTTATAAATATATTTATAGAAAACAATGCCCAAAACTGTAATTTATACTTGTTTACTCTGTAAACCGATATCATAACTGTTCTCTTCGTCTAAGACGTCCAACACAAATTTAGGAACACACATTAAGGTGAGTTGAGTTCATGAAAAGTTTTACTGCACATAACCATTACCAACTGTTCCCTAACAACACACAAGTCATTGTTTTTGTGTCAAAATATAGACACGGAAAGAGCTTGCCTGCCTGCCCCGTTTCTTCACAAGAATTATGAGACATTTTTCATCTAAATGGGAATATATGAACATCCTAGCAGTTGGCATCCTAATGACAGCAGACATTGTAGAGTAAATTATGTTTTATTATGTTTGTTGGCTCTCATAAAGTCTGCAGTGACCAGAAATCAGTGATGAAGGGGGGGGGGGGGGGGGGGAAGCAAACGTTGTGATGCGTTTTTTTAATTAATGCGCCGTGTATGCTTAAATTGATCAAAATATGTTATTATTATTGTTGTGTTTGCTGTTGTTGTTGTCTCTCTGTCTTATCCCCTCTTGTCCCCACAATTTCCCCCTCTGTCATCCTTTTTTACTTTTTCTATCCCCTCCTGCTGCAGCCCGGCTGCTCCAAATAACAGTATAAATCCATTTTATAAAGTCAAATACAAATAAGGCAACAGGAGAAGTATCCCACACTTCTCTTTTGTAAAGTAAATTAGTACAGCCAATATGGGTATCTACATCAACAATATGATTTGCCTGAGTTGCTGGACAGGACAAAAAAATAAAAAATAAAATAAAATTATAAAATGATCAAAATACGTAAATATTCAATACTATTATTAATGAGCCTATTACAACATTACATACATACTTACATCATGTATATAAATCCTTAATGGAGGTGTTTGGATGGTTTTGAACCATTGGCGGAATTGAATGGCTCCCATAGACTCCATTGTGGGTGGACTTTTGATCGCATTTATTTATTATTTAGAATGCATTAGAAAAAATAACATCCATCATCATGTCTCTCATAATGATTGTTCAGTTCCCCTTTAAAGGAAAGTCCAGCGTGTCACTATACACACAAGTTAAAGTTAAAGTACCAATGATTGTCTCACACACACACGAGGTGTGGTGAAATTATCCTCTGCATTTGACCCATCACCCTTGATCACCCCCTGGGAGGTGAAGGGAGCAGTGAGCAGCCACGGTGGCAGCGCCCGGGAATCATTGTGGGGATTTAACCCCCAATTCCAACCCTTGATGCTGAGTGTCAAGCAGGGAGGTAATGGGTCCCATTTGTATAGTCTTTGCTATGACTCGGCGGGGGTTTAAACTCAAGACCTACCGATCTCAGGACAGACACTCTAACCATTCTAACCGTGGTTGTGTGTTCAAACCATACCAAAGACTATAAAATGGGACGCATTACCTCCCTGCTTGGCACTCAGCATCAAGGGTTGGAATTGGGGGTTAAATCACAACAAAATTATTCCCGGGCACGGCCACCGCTGCTGCTCACTGCTCTCCTCACCTCCCAGGGGGTGAGGCCTGAGGGTGATGGGTCAAATGCAGAGGATAATCTCACCACACCTAGTATGTGAGTCACAATCAGTGGTACTTTAACTTTAACTTTTAAGTCAGCAGGGATGGTCTGCAGCACTTCCCCATGACCCTGATTAGGATTTTCAAAAGGAAATGGATGGAGAGTAAAAGGTTAAAAATCACAACAAATGAAATTATTATGTACCTTATGAGATTACATCCCACATGTAACCATCCATCCATTTTCTACCGCTTATTCCCTTCGGCGTCGCGGGGGGCGCTGGAGCCTATCTCAGCTACAATTGGGCGGAAGGCGGGGTATACCCTGGACAAGTCGCCACCTCATCGCAGGGCCAACACAGATAGACAGACAACATTCACACTAACCAGGTAATGTTCATTTTTAACATGTCTTTATTACACGTTTGGTTTTCTAACTGGTTATGGCTTTGATTTACACATGTAATCCACAATGCACGTTTGAGAGGTTTTAAACAAATGTGAAGACTTCAAATGTGAGCTTTGGGGGGCTCCGGTGAAAATTTGAGGTTAAGAGCGCGCTGTGTTCTCCGGCATTCCTTATATGGTAGTGTAGCGTGGCCGGTGCCGTGGTTGTCACTGGCTACGTCATCATTGTGCGCCGCACACACGGAAGTGTCTTTACTAGAAAATGTTTAGTGTAAGTTTTCGGCGTAATTAAGTAGTTTTTGTGAATACCATAGGATACAAAAAAATAATAATATAACACCGAACTGTGGAACAACGCGAAGATGAGTGAGACAAAAGAGAAGGTAAAAATGTGGTTCGCATCACATTCGTGACAGTGAGCTCGCGTTTAAATTCTTTTGACCGTCCCTTCTTCCCAGGACGCTGCAGCCTTGAGGGAAGAGGGGAACATCCTCTTCAAGGCCGGGGATCCACAGGGTGCTGTGTGTTGTTACACCAAAGCACTGAAGCTAAGTGACGACCGACAAGAGAATGCGGTTCTTTATCGCAACCGCTCTGCATGCTACTTGAAACTGGAGGACTACAGCAAAGCAGAGGCTGACGCTTCCAAATGTAATAATTCTGCATTTTTATGTATTGCAAATGATAGACAAATACTATATGACAAATATACAGGGAAACAACCTTCCCTTAATGAGCTACCAATATTAGTTTTATGTAAATGCAGATGCTAAGTTAAAAAATATGTGTTAACATACTAACACATGGGTGGAAAATATTACAAACACATTTATTGCACACATGGTAGACCAAGCCACTCTTTCAGTACTACAGTACGTGTGATGCAATAAGCATAATAAAGTTAAAGCACCAATGATTGTCACACACACACTCAAGGTGTGGTGAGATTATCTTCTGCATTTGACCCATCACCCTCACCCCCTGGGAGGTGAGGGGAGCAGTGAGCAGAAGCGGCGGCCGTGCCCGGGAAGGTAAAGCATACTTGCCAACCTTGAGACCTCCGATACCCGGAGGTGTGTGTGTGTGTGGGGGGGGGGGGGGGGGGCGTGGTTAAGAGGGGAGTATATTTACAGCTAGAATTCACCAACTCAAGTATTTCATTTATATATATATATATATATATATATAATGTATAAAATACTTGACTTTCTGTGAATTCTAGCTATATATATATATATATATACATTTATTTTATTATATATATAATACATTTTGCGAGGTGGCCCATAGAACGGTGCTGCTGGATGAACTGAAATTCTTGTTTCCATTAGTTTTGGAACTTGCAAGCGTATTTCTTCATCTTGCTCGTCGACGGCGTCGCCATGTCTGTAACTTCCTCGTTCTTCTGCTTCGTCTCCTTGTTGTGTGCGCAGTTGTGCACTCTACTCTCTAAAAGCCGTAGATGTTATGACGTCATTGGGCAGGCAAGCTGTTTATATTGTGGGAAAGCGGACGTGAGAACAGGCTGTCCCCACTCAGGTCCGCATTGAGCTGGAGGGGGCGTGGCCTCCAGCTCCGGCTGAATACCGGGAGTTTGTCGGGAGAACATTTCTGCTAGGAGATTATCGGGAGAGGCGCTGAATACCGGGAGTCTCCCGGTAAAACCGGGAGGGTTGGCAAGTATGAGGTAATGGGTCCTATTTTTATAGTCTTTGGTATGACTCGGCCCAGGTTTTGAACTCACAACCTACCAATCTCAGGGCGGACACTCTAACCACCCAATCTCCACACCCTACAAGATAAATCAAAGTTATTAAACAAGGCAGCACTGTAGTACATGTGGTAACTGGGTCTGCCTTACAACAGCTAAAATTCTACACAAAGCACACTGCAAACAGCTACCCAATAATATACAACAATTCTTCTCAACAAAAGAGGATGAATATAGTCTTAGAGAAAAATTTAATTTAAAACATTTGTACTCGCGTACAACACTTAAAGGCCTACTGAAATGAATTTTTTTTTATTTAAACGGGGATAGCAGATCCATTCTATGTGTCATACTTGATCATTTCGCGATATTGCCATATTTTTGCTGAAAGGATTTAGTAGAGAACATTGACGATAAAGTTCGCAACTTTTGATCACTGATAAAAAAAAGCCTTGCCTGTACCGGAAGTAGCGTGACGTCACAGGCTGAAGGGCTCCTCACATTTCCCCATTGTTTACAATGCAGCGAGAGCGACTCGGACCGAGAAAGCGACGATTACCCCATTAATTTGAGCGAGGATGAAAGATTTGTGGATGAGGAACGTGAGAGTGAAGGACTAGAGTGCAGTGCAGGACATATCTTTTTTCGCTCTGACCGTAACTTAGGTACAAGGGTTCACTGGATTCCACACTTTCTCCTTTTTCTATTGTGGATCACGGATTTGTATTTTAAACCACCTCGTATAATATATCCTCTTGAAAGTGAGAGTCGAGAACGCGAAATGGACATTCACAGTGACTTTTATCTCCACGACAATACATCGGCGAAGCTCTTTAGCTACGGAGCTAACGTGATAGCATCGTGCTTGAATGCCGATAGAAACAAAAGAAATAAACCCCTGACTGGAAGGATAGACAGAAAATCAACAATACTATTAAACCATGGACATGTAAATACGCGGTTAATGCTTTCCAGCTTGGCGAAGCTTAACAATGCTGTTGCTAACGACGCCATTAAAGCTAACTTAGCAACGGGACCTCACAGAGCTATGATAAAAACATTAGCGCTCCACCTACGCCAGCCAGCCCTCATCTGCTCATCAACACCCGTGCTCACCTGCGTTCCAGCGATCAACGGAAGGACGAAGGACTTCACCCGATCATCCGTGCGGTCGGCGGCTAGCGTCGGATAGCGCGTCTGCTATCCAAGTCAAAGTCCTCCTGGTTGTGTTGCTGCAGCCAGCCGCTAATACACAGATCCCACCTACAACTTTCTTCTTTGCAGTCTTCATTGTTCATTAAACAAATTGCTAAAGATTCACCAACACAGATGTCCAGAATACTGTGGAATTTTGAGATGAAAACAGAGCTTTTTTGTATTGGATTCAAAGGTGTCCGAATACTTCCGTTTAACTACTGACGTCACGCGCATACGTCATCATACATAGACGTTTTCAACCGGAAGTTTAGCGGGAAATTTAAAATTGCACTTTATAAGTTAACCCGGCTGTATTGGCATGTGTTGCAATGTTAAGATTTCATCATTGATATATAAACTATCAGACTGCGTGGTCGGTAGTAGTGGGTTTCAGTAGGTAGGCCTTTAAGACCTTCAGTATATCAGTATGTGGAATTGAATAATGGAATGAATTAAGCAAAGAAATCAAACTATGTACTAATATGATCCACTTCAAGAAACTCTTCAAACTCAAAGTGTTTACAAAGTACAAAGAAGAACCATGATAAACATTCTGAATTTATTTAATCCATCCATTCATTTTCTAGATAATCTTACTTATCTCACCAAATAAAAAATATAACTTACTTCACTCAATATTATTTATTTATTTTTATTGTTATTACTTATGGAGTATATTGTGAATAAATTGAGAACAGGAAGTGAACAAAAGTTTTAGCAACTGCTATGTAAAGGAAAAGGGGTAGGATTAAATAACCTCTACTTCTTCCTACTCCTTTTCGAACATGTTGAATACATCTATCCATCCATTTTCTACCGCTTATTCCCTTCGGGGTTGCGAGTGGCGCTGGAGCCTATCTCAGCTACAATCGGGCGGAAGGCGGGGTACACCCTGGACAAGTCGCCACATGTTGAATACAGAACCTGGAAATTGTGACGTATCATGTTATATGCATGCATGTTCGAAAAAAACACATACTCAACTCAACTCAATGCAGCTCAACAATTGCAGGTTCTGGGTTCCTGACCTGGGTGGAGTTTGCATGTTCTCATGCTGGCGAGAATTTTCTCCAGCTATTCCAGTTTCATCCCACAATCAAAAAACATACACATTAGGTTCATTTGAAACTATTGCGTAGATGTGAGTTGAAAGGTTTTCTCTATCGCCTTAAGTCAGGTGTGTCTGGCTCACATGTGACTCTAAAATTAGATAGCCAAGTGAAAATGAATAAATAAACAATGTACTGTATATGTTTGTGTTGTAGTTGTGTTTAGCACTATACATCTCTGACACGGAAAACTGACCATTATCTGTGTAAAGACAGATTTTTTTTTTCATTAAATGTTATTAGATTTTGCAGGTGAACCAAATGTTCTGTCCACAGTGAGTAGTGTGCATGATAACGGTGATTGTTCCCCCCCAGCTCTCGATACTGACCCAAGTGATGTGAAGGCCAGATTTAGGAGGGCCCAGGCTTTTCAGAAACTTGGACGCCTTGACCAAGCTGTTCTCGATGCTCAGAGGTGTGCCCAGCTTGAGCCTAAAAACAAAGCATTCCAGGATCTGCTCAGACAGCTGGGGACACAAATCCAGCAGAAGGTGACGTGAAACCTGTGTGAATATTTTATGACTTGAAAAAAAACACACCTATATAGTTCTGCTTTTTTTCCCACTTAATGCATGTAGTCAGTAGAGCAGAACTCCACAGATGCCCGTGTGAAACAGATGTTCTCGCTCCTCGTAGATACGTCTGTAAAAGATTCTGACCGACAAAAGGTAAGGTTTCTTCCCTGGAAATAACATAAAACTAACACAGTTGTATTTCTTCTAGCATTGTATAGTTCTGCACAAATAATGTAATCATTGACTGATTTCAGGCAGCCCAGAATCTAGTGGTCTTATCCCGGGAAGATGCAGGAGCTGAGCAGATCTTCCGTAACGATGGCGTGAAGCTAATTCACAAACTTCTTCAGTCCAAGCAAGAGGATGTTGTCCTTTCTGCTCTGAGGACTCTGGTTGGCTTGTGTACAGAGCATCAGTCTAGAGTAATTCCCTGATATTTGTTCTTATTTATTGCAATAGTTGTTTACTCATTTTGTCTGTATTTATTATATTTATTATGCTGTCTTTTTTCTCAATTTTGATATAATTAGGTTAGTACATCATCTAGGACAGATTTTGAGAAACAGCAATTTACCAACATCCCCACTAGATAGAGCAACAGCACTGTAATTTGAATTTAGGTATTCAAAACATGAGGAAATCCAAAAATTCTGCAGCAAGGCACGTTTTGTTTGTGTATGGATGCATTTCTAATTTGAGTTTAATGAAAGGATGGACCTCTATTCAGAAGCAGTATCCACCTTGTTCTTACATTCTTAATGCTGTCATTTTTGTTTCTAATCCTAGACTATGGCTATAGTGAATGAGCTGGGGATGGAGCAACTGTGTGCAGTAATGGGATCCGGAGTCTCATCAGTTTCTCTGGCCACATGCCACGTGCTGCAGGTGATGTTTGAGGCTCTCACAGATGGCATGAAGAGGGAGATCAGGGGAAAGGAAGAAGCCATACTTCCTGGTGAGTTTGGAAAGTCAGGCTTGGAGAACTCTTGTAGTTCTTGGAGAACATGGCATCAATCTCCAAATTAGACGAAAACGTTTTAGGGAAGTTTAAAGTCAGCCAAGAATCTAGCTAACAAACAGTACCAGTATTTAAATGTTTTAGGATGGCAGACGTTCAATTTCCATCGTCTCCGTAAATAGATTGTCTGAGGGTTTATTGTAATTGATGTAAACTTTGTCTTGTGCTGTCAGTGTTGGCTTATTGTATACATTTAACACAGAACCATCCAAGGAGCTTCGCTCGATGTTGCGTCACCTCCTAGAGATGATGCCTGCATCAAATGTGTCAGGAGTTGGCAGAGACAACGCCATCAACCTTCTGGTCAAACAAGTACCCCGCAAATCCTTAAAGAACCCAGACAACTCTCTCACATTGTGGGTGATAGACCAGGGTATGTCACTACTAAACACACACATTTGCTTCTCTATACCATTTTTCTTTTATGAGTTAACTTTAGCAAGAGATAAAGAGGCATGGGGTTCTGCTCAGCAGTTTTTGAGTCTGTTGAGAGTGTTTACCTTTTTGTAGTACATATTTTTACAGCTCAATGGAAATCATTCTGCAGGGCTGAAGAAGATCTTGGAGGTGGCTGCAACACTGCCCGAGCTCTCAAATGGGCCACCACTTACAGATAATTCCCACATGAGCTGCTCTGTCTTGCTAAACAAGCTCTATGATGATCTGAATAGTGACAAAGAGCGGGAGAACTTCAACAAGCTGTGTGAAGACTATGTTCAGTGAGTTGGTCATCCAGGTTTCTCCAAATATTATTACCGTAGTACCTTAACTTATAAACTTTGACGGAGCTCTTACCTTAAAGCACTTTTATCTGCAATCATCGTCTCCCATTGAAATTAATAGAAATAATTTTAATCGGTGCTTGCTAGTTGCTACCCTAAAACAGCTCCATTTTAACATGTAACATGACATTTAAAAAGAAAAACTAACTGAGAAAATAAATGTTGTATAAAAACAATAAAATAGAATGTACTACTAACAACTACAGTAGTTTTATGAAGTATTGTAATAATAATGTACAGCATTTACTTGGAAAGTGGATTTCTATGGCATTTCCTTCAGCGGCTTTTCCGTCAAACACATCTGCAGCTTTTCCATATATTTCATAGAAAAATGTAAGCCGATTACATTTTATTTTGACATCTTTGGCTGGCGTTAGACTCATTTTACTTTAGTATGGTGCAGACTAGCAATGATACGCTCCAATTGCTTCATCAACATCCTCTTTTTGATTTTTTTTTTTCGTTCAATTAATATTAGCCGCTTCTTACTAGTACTCTCCTTAACACCCACTTTCATCGTTCCCATGGTTAGAAAACCAAGTTATGTTGAGCTATAGCTGTAAGCTAATGATAGTAAGACCAGATGTTTTGTTTGGATTTCATGGGGTTCACTATGACCTTTGCTACGCCAACTAATGGTGGCGATGCTTGTAATTCGAATTCCTGCTTGTAAATTAAAGCATAACAATTAGCCGAGAGACAGCTCTTATGTCAAAACATTCTTAAGTTGAGGTACCACTGTATGTGTATATATTTGTTATTTTCCCTAAATGTATAATATAACCTGCCTACAAATGGTCTGCTATTTATATCCGCTGCAGGCAAAACTTTAGGCAATCAGGCATCAATTCCAAGCTGCGAGCCATCCACACTGTTTCTGTGCTCCTCCAAGGGCCAAGTGATGTTGGCAATCGCACCTTGGAGATGTCAGGAATGATGGACGCAGTGATATCCCTGTGCGCCTCTGACGATGTAACTCACCAGCAAGTAGCAGTGGAGGCTCTTGTTCATGCGGCAGGCAAAGCTAAGAGAGCCTCATTCATCACAGCCAACGGCGTGGCACTTCTAAAGGACCTCTACAAGAAGAGTGAGAATGACAGGATACGTGTGAGAGCTCTGGTGGTAAATCAAGTTCCAAAGCAAACAGTTGGAGATGTGAACATGTCTAAATATAGACAAAACTAACAATGGTCTCTGGCAGGGTTTGTGCAAGCTTGGATCAGCAGGAGGGACAGATTTCAGCATGAAGCAGTTTGCCGAGGGATCGACTCTAAAGCTGTCCAAACAATGCAGGAAGTGTGTGTGACTGATTTTTTCAAACATTTTATATAGTTTAGGAGAATAGTACAGGAAAACAGCTAAACTGGTGGTGCCTTGGAATCTTGCCTTTTACTGTAGGTGGCTTTGTAATGAGTCTTTGCCCCCCAAATCCCGTCGGTGGTCTGTGGAAGGTCTCGCTTACCTCACTTTTGACGCGGATGTGAAAGAGGACTTAGTAGAAGATAAGAAAGCTCTCCAGGCTATGTTTGAACTAGCAAAGGTGGGATTTTTTTTATTGCATGACGCAAGTACATTTTATTTTTCTCCACTAGTAGTCACACGTGCATATTGTTGCCGTTTTTTTGTTGTAGTCTGAGGACAAAACCGTACTTTTTGCTGTTGGTTCCACCCTGGTGAACTGCACCAACAGCTATGAGGTGGAGAAGCCTGACCCTCAGATGATGGAGCTGGCCAAGTATGCAAAGCAGCACGTTCCAGAGGTGCACCCCAAGGTAACACTCCCAATGACATTATACCTCACACACCTCACAGGGGAACTATAATTCTGTTTCAAAGTGTATAATGTTTAGTTTTTTGTGTAAAACGAAGCTTATGTTTTTTTTTCATGTATCAGGATGCCCCTTCCTATGTGGAGAAGAGGCTGATGAAGCTGCTGGAGGCTGGAGTGGTTTCTGCATTAGTGTGTATGGTAAAACATGAGAGTCCTGCTCTCACAGAGGCTTGTAGAGAGTGTATTGCCAGGTAGGAAGCAGCTAAGAAGTTTTTTTTCCCAACCTATTTTACAATCCAATCCGTCCATTCTAATCTTTTTTTGTAGGGTGTTCTTGGCTTTAGTGGAGCGACAGGAAGACAGAGGAACAGTAGTGGCACAGGGTGGAGGAAAGGTAGGCCATTCATCACTGATTTGGGGACGCACACTTTAATATTTGAGCCTGTATTGTTTGTTTTCCTTCATAGGCTCTTATCCCACTGGCATCTGATAATACTGACGTTGGAAAAGTGAAAGCGGCACAAGCACTGGCCAAAATTACGATCACATCCAATCCAGGTTTTGCCTTCCCAGGAGAAAGGGTTAGGAAACAATGTCTATGCGCCACTTAAGTTACAATATATTTCCTGGGTTAACCTCATTGTGTGTTTTTATTACAGATTTATGAGGTGGTGCGCCCCCTTCTCAGTCTTTTAAGTCTTTATTGCACGCAGCTGCAGAACTTTGAGGCACTCATGGCTTTGACCAACCTGGCTGGAATCAGTGAAAGACTCAGGTTAGCCACTAGGGGGCGGTGTCTCCCAATAAATGGCCTCAAATGGTATCTTGCCAGTTACTGACTTTGAGTAGCTCACTAAAAAGGGCCAATTCATATTTTTGTTTGTCCCAGTTGACAAAAGGCAGGTAAACCGCGATAAATTAAGGATGTACAATTATTAATTGGTTTCATAATCAGAGCATAAAAAACAACGAAACAACCTTTGAAATACGTTTTTCAACATTAGAGCGCCCCATGGACATTGAAAAAAACACATTTTAATCACTTACACTTTTTTAATCCAATGTAGTGATGCTGCCTGAAACTGAGCCAATTAGAGTCCACAATACTAAACAGCACGCTCGGATATGTTTAGTCTCTTTTAGTAGCCGATACGACTATATAGTGATAGTTTTAGTTCATTTAGCCACTTCTATGCTTGAAAATGCTTAGTTTAGGTAAAAACATTTGTAAAATATGTACATTGTGGTGAATACCGACATTTGAAGCGCCATGTAGCGAAGGAAGACTACACTCTGGACTTCTCACCAATCAATTACAGGGCACATATAAACAACCAACCATTCATGCTTACATTCACACCTCTTCGCTGCTTTCATTTTGTAAAAGAAGCTCTGGGATTGTTAGTATTTGGAAGCCTTCTTTAAAGTAATTTACTATTTTAGACTTGTCTTCTTCTAATGATTTAAATATAATTGACTTTTTTCTGTAAGAATAGTGTACATCACGCCAACACTTTTTAGTAGAGATGTCCCCGATCTCGGTTATGGGATCAGATCGTGGCCAATATTTGCTTTTTTTATACTGATCTTTACCGCAGCTGTGTCTGTGTTTACTTGGCTAAAGATTGTACTCACGTGAAAGATTCCTTCAAAAAGGATGCACGCTCAGGGAGACAGTTAAATTTTCAGATTCCTTGATAAACACATGCAGGAGTTGCATGAATTTCAAGATGTCTTGCTAAACGCTGGCTCCAATTTGAGCACAAGCCATAATGAACACGTCATCTATCCACAGTGCAAAGTTGCTTCTAAGATACCTATGTTTCTTCCAAGTAGCATTATCACTGGAGGACTACAGGAAACAAAATGACTAAGCATGCTACACACACGACACAATAGGTTAACCGCTAACTGGTGGCCGACTCAGAAGTCAATACTATTGATACTTAGTATTGTATCATTATATAAACGATTCTAAAGTGATTAGATTGATATTTTTATTTTTGTTGTTCTTAATATTACACTTTTTTTTTTTAACGTTTTTTATTGTTTACAAAGTCAGGGAGTAATTCTCAGAGTACAGGAAGACTTGAAGGCAAAACCCAAAATGTTTAAATGGCAGTCAATAGAAGTTTTTGATTTTGTTTAGTTATTGTGTACTAGCCGTTTTATTTTGTTTAAACATTGTCTGACACATTCAATAGCACACATTTAATACATCATCTGGTATACAACAATACTAGCAAATGTTTTAATTTAATAAGATACGCTTCATAAAAATGTTTATTGTCATTACTTTGGTTGCTTACTATAAGACATTTTCAGTTTTACAATCTATCGTCAAAGCCTCGGATTGGGACTTAGTTTAGTTTATTATTTCTTCGGTCAATGGTCAACAAAATACACAAACAGTTTTACATAAACAAACAGATGTACATTCATAAACAAACAGTTGTACATTCATAAATTAAAAAAAAAAAATGTTACAGACCGAAAGGGTTTAGGCTGAAGTTGAACACTTATTGCGCCTAACCCTAAAAACAATGTCAAGTACGAGATGAGCTTCCAAAAAAAATATGAAATTTCCTTTTCACAACATATTATAAATACACATTATACACAACATAAATACTGTTCAATTATATACACAGTAAAGGCATGTGAAATATCCTTGTACACATGTTAAACCTTTGCACCAATTATATACTATATACAAACAATTATACTTCCATTATATTTATATCCCACATTTAGTTTTTAATTAACATTGATCATAGTATTAACTACTGTGTTGATTCAAGAGTGATATATTTTTCCAAGACTTGAAATCAGATCAGGTCTGAGGCCAAAAAATCGGAATGGTATCCTAGGGAAAAAATGTTGATTGGGACATCTTTACTTATTAGTTAAGGATTTAAGAGTTTATGTTTATGTTTATTTATGGTTTGCTTTGACAGACAAAAAATCATAAAAGAAAAGGCTGTTCCAAAAATTGAAGGCTACATGTTTGAGGAGCACGACCTGGTCCGAGCATCTGCCACGGAGTGCATGTGCAACCTCATACTGAGCACAGAGGTTAGATGTTCAATAGCAGTAATTCTGTGACACAGATTGTGCTGTAAAGTTGAATTGCTGGTAGGTGCAGAAGCTGTACCTCGCCACTGGCAATGATCGCCTCAAACTGCTTGTGCTTTACTGTGGCGAGGAAGACGAAAGGCTGAGAAAAGCCGCTGCGGGAACACTGGCCATGCTGACTGCTGAGCAGCCTAGTGTTTGTTCTCGCATCCCAGAAATGGTGAGCTGTGATGGCCACGTCCCTCAACCCTTCCATCATGTTGCACACAACCTCACTACAAAGTTCCTTTCTTTTCCACAGACGACCCATTGGCTGGAGATACTGCAGGCACTCCTGCTCAGTGAAATAACCGACTTGCGACATCGCGCAGTGGTCATCGTCTATAACGTGATGCAGGCCGATAAGGTTCTGACAGAGACGCTCATTGAGAGTGAAGTCCTGGAAATTCTTTCTGTTTTGGCAAAAGGAGGAGAGGGCACACCAGACCCGGTCTCCAAGATAGCTCAAAGCTGCCTTGATAAAGCGATGGAGTACGGCATCATCATGAGCAGAGTCGGGAAGGAATAGCCAGAGGGAACTTAAATTGTTAAATCTTGAAACACATACGGTGTGTACATGTTTTTATATATTTGCAGTGTACCTGAACACTTAAACCATTTCAACTTTTTTTTACTCTGAATTTCATCTTGAAATGTAATTATGGATTACATCCAAAAATGGCGGAAATTAGATAATTAGCAAAAAGTGATTACAGTCGTTCCTCGTTAATCGCTTTCAAATTGGTTCCGAACATCGATCAATCTTCTTCAGCTTATCCAAGGTCGAGTCACGGGGGCGGGGGTGGGGGTGGGGGCAGCCTAAGCAGAGAAGCCCAGACTTAGTTCGTCCAGCTCGTGCCGGGGGATTCTGAGGCGTTCCCTGGTCATCTGGGAGGCATAGTCCCCCCCAACATGTTCTGGGTCTTCTCTGTGACTTCCTACTGGTCAGAGGGTTTAGGGCACAACTTACTGCCAGCAATGCGGACCAAGCTCTGACAACAATCACACATGGAGCGGACCGCCACAATCAGGCGGTCCGAAACCCCATACTCTCTGAGCACTCCCCAGAGGACCTCCCAGTGGACACGGTCGAATGCCTTCTCCAAAACTGTTTGGGCAAACTCCTGTGCACCTTCAAGCATCCTGCCGAGAGCATAGAGCTGGGCCACAGTTCCAAACATGACTGCAAATTTCCACTTAAGAATCGTTAATTGTAAATCTTAATATTTTCATAGTAGTTTGAAACCTCAAATATCGTTTTTCAACATTATGAGAGCCCTACAAGACATGAAATAACACTTAAACTTTTTTAATCCAATATACCGTATTTTTTGGAGTATAAATCGCTCCGGAGTATAAGTCGCACCGGCCGAAAATGCATAATAAAGAAGGAAAAAAACATATAAGTCGCACTGGAGTATAAGTCACATTTTTGGGGGGAAATTTATTTGATAAAACCCAACACCAAGAATAGACATTTGAAAGGCAATTTAAAATAAATAAAGAATAGTGAACAACAGGCTGAATAAGTGTATGTTATATGACGCATAAATAACCAACTGAGAATGTGCCTGGTATGTTAACGTAACATATTATGGTAAGAGTCATTCAAATAACTATAACATATAGAATATGCTACGTTTACCAAACAATCTGTCACTCCTAATCGCTAAATCCGATGAAATCTTATACGTCTAGTCTCTCACGTGAATTAACTAAATAATAGTATTTTATATTTTACGGTAATGTTTTAATAATTTCACACAAGTCGCTCCTGAGTATAAGTCGCACCCCCGGCCAAACTATGAAAAAAACTGCGACTTATAGTCTGAAAAATACGGTAGTGACACTGCTTAAGACTGAGCCAATCAGTGGACACAATACTGATTGGTTTGGTCTTATCTCCTATTATAATTTTGATATTTTTAGTTCACTTAGCCATTGTTATGCTTGGAAATGCTTAATTCAGACCAAAAAATGTGTAGAATATGCTTAAAAAAACTGCAATTCACAAAAAGACCGCAATGTGGTGAGGGACGACTGTATATGGAAACGAAACCATGTTTTTCGTTTAAAACTTTTATACCTGCCTCATTTTGATTTTCTAACAAATGTATTTATCACAATTACTGTATCTGAATAATATATATGTGTGTGTAATGTATATAAATGCACAAGTAATCACATTCCTCTTTTTATTGAACACTTTTTGTTAAAGCATTTTCTCACAAAATATTTTATATAAATGCTAAACTGCGTGCTTACCCCTTTATTGCTCCTCTTCATTTCCACTTTGTGTGTTTTGAGTACACTATTAAAGAGTGAAGTGCCGGTTGTTGTTCTACGCATGCGCAGTAATGTAAAAGTATTACTCCGGTGCCATGCGCTGGTTCGGATTCGGCTTTAACGCCTTCGGACAGCTGCATCATGTGCGTGAAAGTGTCAGTAACAGCAACATTGTAAAGGAAGTCAAAGTGATCAATCCAGCAGAGCTGAAATGTCATTTGGACGGAAGCTGCGGCAGACAAATAAGTGGAGTCCGAGCAAGCTGGAGTGGATTAGCATCCCTGCATTTAGATGGTGAGTCACTTGTTTAAATATAACAACCCTGTAGCTGAGTCATGTATCTACGTTTTTGTCAGGTGACGGAGGCTTGTGCCTGGCAGGGTTTAATGCGGCGGGTGATACTTTTTTGGCGCGGAGCCGCGGGTGCGAGGACGCCGCCATCGGAGAGTCTTTTTTGATCCTCGCTTTTCCTGACAGAATTGAGTCATGGGACTTGAATAACAACCAGGAGACGCCAACATGGAGCATGAAAACAAAAACGTCACCTGTGGACGCTGGTAATTTTCTACACAACTTCTATTCTAGTGACTATCACAATTGTAACTTAAAGTCTTTATAAAACTGAAAGCTTAACATAAAGACGACAGCCATTGAAATCAGAATGCAAACAAAAAACGCTTCCGGTGTTTTGAGCGAACATGTGCTAGCATAAGATGTCTATGTTGGTGCTACCCATAGACTTCTTATAAGTAGACGCAGCATTGGCTACTGTGACGCGAGAAATTCGGCCGCCATCTTGAAGTGGTGATGAGTAGCCGGGGAGCAGCCTAAACCAGGGGTCCCCTAACTACGGCCCGCGGGCCGAATCCGGCTCGCCAGCGTCCAAAATAAAGTCCCAAGTATTAAAAAAAAATTACAAATAAAAAATTTAATTATTTTTTTCTGTCTTATCCACTTTGTACCGCTTGCTACTCACGGTGTCTCCTAGCCGCTCAGGCAAATCATATTGTCTAAAAATGCATTTTCTCTTCAATAACGTGACATCATCGCGCGTGCGGAAAGTGCGCTATATATATCTATATCTATATATAGATATATATATATCTAATATATCTATATATTTGATATATATATATATATATCAAATATATAGATATATTAGATATATATATATATATAGATATACATATATATCTGCGATGAGGTGGCGACTTGTCCAGGGTGTACCCCGCCTTCTGCCCGAATGCATCTGAGATAGGCTCCAGCACCCCCCGCGACCCCAGAAAGGGACAAGCGGTAGAAAATGGATGAGTATATATATGTATGTGTGTATATATATATATATATGTATGTATGTATGTATGTATGTATGTATGTATGTATGTATGTATGTATGTATGTATGTATGTGTATATGTATATATATATATATATATATATCAGTGGCGTGCCGTCACTAGAGGCAGGGGACGCGGGGCCTCACCTGCCGTCATGGAAAGAAAAAAAATGTAAAAAGAAAAAAATAATAATTAAATTGTTATATGTATCCAGTGATTATACTAAAGTTATTTTCCATTTAATTTCACCAGTTTTAGATTATTTTTATTTTTATTTTCACATTTGCCGTTCAAATACTGAGAAGAGACGGTGCGGTGATCAGCAGCCAGATGAGGCACGTCACTGATTTGTGCCTCAACATGGATTGCACAATGACTCGGCTAACTGCTGAGCTGCTGTGCAGTGGGACTGTATTGCTATATGAATTATATCAGCTAACTAAACTATGGCATAGTTTAGTTAACTGAGGTATATAATGTACAGTGTATTTTGTCAACAACTGTATGTGTGTAACGTATTTCTTGTGCTGAGCATTCATAAATCTGCTGCAAAAGATGTACTGGTTGAGGCTCGCAGTAATCCGGCCTCCTGGTGGTAGAGGGCGGTAGTGATCCCAAAGATCATTCCTCGGCCGCAGAAGAAAAAAAAAAAAAAAAGTTTGCAAGCGATTGTTTATTTCCTCTAGCCTGGACTTTTATTAAAAACATGGAGGATTACATATGTAAAATAAAACAGTTTTCTAAACTGGACTTTCAATCGAAATAGGAGGTAATAATTAAAGGTATACCAACGCCGGAGCTAAAAGGTTTGCTTTTGACTTCGGGACAGAAGACCCGTTCTTTTCAAACGGCGTGGTACACACGCAAAGGCTGTCCAGCAAGAAAGGTAAAACCATAATAATGTTTTTTTTATTAAATGTGCTTTTTTGTGTGCTACAGTTGTGTAAAGAATGCTGGTATGAGCTTTTAAACATAACCCGTTAACTGCTGCCAATCACATGGTGAATAAGATACTATTTAGGGTCCATATGTTTGTAAATCTGACTGTGATGATGCAGTGCCTCACCAGATATTAACCTCACCGCACGCCACTGATATATATATATATATACACACACACAGCCCGGCCCCCGGCCAAATTTTTTAACCCAATGCGGCCCCCGAGTCAAAACGTTAGGGGACCCCTGGCCTAAACTGACAGTTGACAGGTAGAAAACAAAGATGCCGGGCTGGTGTTCAGCGTTTTCCTACTCAAATAAGCGGACTGTTGAAAATAGTAATCGGGGGATTACTTTTTACAAGTAAGATTTAACATTAACGTACTATTGGTTGTATTTTGTAAAAAGAAACCGATGAAATGTTCTATTTTGTCTTCATTATTTTGTCAGAATGCTTAATTTGTATGTGAAAATCACAAATAAATCTTCTGGGGGAGGATGACGCCCCTACAGGGGTTTGGTTTACAAACTTTCAGCCCCACCTAAAACAAAATTCACCAGCCGCCACTGATTATGATGCGTTCTCATTTTAGGCAAAGTATAAGACAATACTTTCTTAACAGTATAATTGTAACCAGGAATAAGTCTTCAAGTAACAATATTCAAATACTAACATTGTTGGGTAAGACAGAATTTGGTTTTATTCTGAATCCAGTGAAACAGATTGGTGGTTTTAGCTGATAAAAAGACTTTCAGGTGTTTATATATGTTTATGTTTAAGTATTTGGCTGACGCTTTTATCCAAAGCGACATAGATTTAAAAAAATCACTGTAAACATGATCATTTAAGGGAAGACTGTAATACAGAATATCAATACAAAGTGTCAAGACAGAATAAAGTATCTGCTGCTGCAGCAACAGAGATACAGGCTATAGGTCCCTAAGATATATAGATATCTAATGTATTCATACATTGTTTATGTAGGATATACGCATGTATATATAACCTAATCGTATTGTTTCTTCAATTTAAAAATAGCTGACCGTTTTTTTCCCCCTTCTCTGGGATTATATTCCCAGTTTTGATCTCGGATGTCTGGTCACTTATAGCATATAATAATATTCTATTACTGTTAAGCAAACTATGAATAATAAAACATGGCAAAACATGTGTCCTTTATCATAGTTACATGTATGACAAAAAACCGCGTGAAAATCAGTGGTATTCAGTGAGGTAAAATGAATTAAATGCGCTGACAGTTCATTGCTCCTGCCAAATGAATTGCAATGAGTGGAGCGGGTCACCACTCCAAGATGGCGTCTCGTCAGCGCCAGTAGGCAGTAGCGCTCCATGCTGCGTCTACTTATAAGATGTCTATGGCATAGGATGTCTATGGGGCTACCCATAGACATCCTATAAGTAGACGCAGCATCGACCGCTACTGGCGCTGACGAGACGCGGAGCCGCCATCTTGGAGTGGTGATCCGCTCCACTCAGTGCAATTCATTTGGCAGGAGCAATGAACGGTCAGCGCATTTAATTCATCTTATCTCACTGAATACCCCCCGCCTTCTGCCCGAATGCAGCTGGGATAGGCTCCTTTGTGTCCCTCTACCCAAGTTTACATTTTTGGTACCGTATGGGTTTTGTATTTTCAATATTAAATGTTAATATACGGAATGTTTTTATACATTTTATTCACATGCATATCATACGGTACAGTACAATCGATTCAGATAAATGCCAAATGTTCTAAAATACTGTATTCAGTGTTTGTGTTGTTTGATCAGTTAATATAAATGTATTTGACATTAAAGGTATCAAACATAATAGTGTATAAAATAACAACATGAAAAATAACGCCTCAGTTACTTTGCTAAGTAACTAGTTACTCTTACAATGAGGTAACTAACTCAATTACTTTTTGGGAGTGGTAATTAGTAACTATAACCAATTACTTTAAGGTAAGATGACTGACACTGCAAATGAGGCACATTCCAAATGGCTTGTTTGGAGGAAGTATGAAGGCAACATTGTTTTTTTTTGTTGTTTTTTTTTAAATATCTCCGCCATGTCTCCATTGTTTGATTTCACATTTTTGCGACCTATGCAGATCCCAAATACACAAAAACAGGTACCCAAAAGATAGGTTTTGCATAGTAGGTCCCCTTTAAGAACAATAAAAAAACACAATTGTATTTTTGGAAAAGGAAAAAAATATATAATGCAAAACCAAAGAGAGTGAGGAAAAACTGTTTGTTTTTTTGCCAACCTCATCAGTTAGATAGCAGTATGACACAAACACACACAGTATTACTAATAATAGTTGAGCTTATTTTTAACATGCTTAAATAGAATACTTGGAAGTATAATACATCACAAGTTTACACTTGCACAATTTAACACATCTGAAAAGGAGTAGGAAGAGGATTAATTTTTAACCCATCTTTATGTCAATTTGTTCACACCCTATATTAACCTATTTTTAAAAAAAATAACATTGTTGCAATAGTATGATCATGTAAAGAAGAAAAACAAACAGCACCACCATCTTCTCTATCACTTTCCTGATTTCCAGGTATGCCACTGAATCTGCCATTGACCCATGATGGTTACATTGCCACCAAACCTCCTTTCTACCACCCTTTATCACCTCTCCTGAAGGCCACCAGGCTGGCACTGGGTGCAGAGCACACCATCCTGCTCAGCGCCGCTGGAGCGGTGTACACCTGGGGATTGGGCAGGTAGATCCCACATGTTTCAATGACGAGTAATCTGGAGAAGACCTTAATCATTTTCTGTGCTACTTAACAGTCATGGCCAGCTTGGGCATGGGGGCCTCTCGTCTGAAGAAGAACCCAGGGTAGTGGAGGCCCTTTGGGGCATGACTATGAGCTGTGTGGCCACAGGAGGCTGGCACACTGTTTGCATCAGTGGTAACAGAAACACTTAATGATGTCAGCTCAGTTTACTCTTCATAAATGGTTTGAAATATATGTTTAACAGATGGGGGTGACATGTATGTGTGGGGCTGGAATGAGAGTGGCCAGCTTGGACTACCCTCGCAAGCTGTGAGGCAGACTCGGCAGCATCTGAATAGTCAACAAGGAGCAGGTTGAGCTTTCTTTTTAAACTGGGTTTTTACTCGTATTTTAGTAATTTTATTTGAGGATGTCAGATCTACTCTAACGCATCACAATGTAGTGCTGGTGCTTATACATATTATATGGTAAATCATACATGTTTTCATGGAGAATTCAAGCACGTTCTTCTTCATTGAGACCGAATCAGAAGTGCCTCTGTTGTTTGCAGTCAAGTAGTGCACTCAATGTAGTCTTTTGGATTTTGAGTGCATAAGTAAGTGGCAAGTGGGCTGTGATTGACCGTAACCACCCTTAATCATTGCCATTTTAGCTACTTAGCAGAATGGGAAGAACACAGTTTAGTGGTTGTTATTGACAATTAAAAAGGAAAGAAAAACATACATACATTTTGTAATTGTGGTGAAACAATTACTCATGTAATTTGAGTACCTTGATTACGAAAAATTATCCAGGAACTTCCTCTGCCTCAAGGCTTATATAATGGTAAAGCTAAAAGCATGACAACTTTTATTGTGGTCCAACACGCTTATGTTACCAATCCTTAGGAAAAAAGGAAGCAAATGCATTGTTTCCCATATATTTAAAGGGGACATTTTTAAGCAAATTAAATTTGCCCTGCCACAAATACCTCCGGATCGCTCTCGCTTATGAACAAATTATACTGGAAGTGTGGCAGTATGCATCGTAACTCAGCTTTACAGTACACCTTATGTACACCTGCCTTGCCAGAGACGTATCAGACGGGATATGTTCTTCCACTTTTTCGACTTTGTCTCTACATTTAGTGAGTCGAGGAACACATTAATAGTGAAAGAGGGGAGTGGGCAATGTCATGCATTCATTTTGTAATTAAATACAAGCGGTCACGAAAGGCGAAGGATTTGCCATGAGAGAGGAGATCTGCCTCCAAAAGACCAGGAAGTGTGCATTACCACCATGCATGCGTGTACGAAACCTCAAGAAGAGTGTAAGTTGCACAGTGAAACCTTGCTTGGATACACTCTTGCATCGTTTGTAGGGCTGCGAATCTTTGGGTGTCCCACGATTCGATTCAAAATGGATTTTTTTCGATTCAACGCGATTCTCGATTCAAAAACGATATTTTCCCGATTCAAAACGATTCTCTATTCATTCAATACATAGGATTTCAGCAGGATCTACCCCAGTCTGCTGACATGCAAGCAGAGTAGTAGATTTTTGTAAAAAGCTTTTATAATTGTAAAGGACAATATTTTATCAACTGATTGCAATAATGTAAATTTGTTTTAACTATTAAATGAACCAAAAATATGACTTATTTTATCTTTGTGAAAATATTGGACACAGTGTGTTGTCAAGCTTATGAGATGCGATGCAAGTGTAAGCCACTGTGACACTATTGTTCTTTTTATTTATTTATAAATGTCTAATGATAATGTCAATGAGGGATTTTTAATCACTGCTATGTTGAAATTGTAACTAATATTGATACTGTTGTTGATAATATTCATTTTTGTTTCACTACTTTTGGTCTGTTCTGTGTCGTGTTTGTGTCTCCTCTCAATTCCTGTTTATTGCAGTGTTGCTGGGTCGGTTTGGTTTTGGAATTGGATTGCATTGTTATGGTATTGCTGTGTATTGTTTTGTTGGATTGATTAATTAAAAAAATAAATACATTAAATAAAATACAATGGAAAAAAGAAAAAAAAATCTATTTTTTAAAATTTAGAATCGATTCTGAATCGCACAACGTGAGAATCACGATTCGAATTCATATCGATTTTTTTTCCCACACCCCTAATCGTTTGCCAGCACGTTGTCTTCTTGGTGTTCATCATGTGGCTCAGGGACCATTTTTGGGAATGTGGCTTTTTTTATGTGTTCCTGACACATTGTACAAAGAAAATAAATACCCAGCAAAAATGGACAAATAGATTAAAAAGGCATAATAATAAAATGGAAAAAAAGATTAAATGTTGATACTAAAAACAAATCCAAATCCAAAGATTTGTCTTATAATATATACCATTTATCTTTTTTATTAGTTTATTTAATTACAAATTACATTGATTGATTGATTGATTGAGACTTTTATTAGTAGGTTGCACAGTGAAGTACATATTCCGTACAATTGACCACTAAATGGTAACACCCGAATAAGTTTTTCAACTTGTTTAAGTCGGGGTCCACTTAAATTGATTCATGATACAGATATATACTATCATATATACTATCATCATAATACAGTCATCACACAAGATAATCACATTGAATTATTTACATTATTTACAATCAGGAGGGGGGGGTAGGATATGGACAGCAAGTAGTGGACATAGAGAGAGAGAGATCAGAAGGCATAAGAAAAAGTATCTGCATTTGATTGTTTACATTTGATTATTAGCAATCCGGGGAGGGTGTTAGTTTAGGGTTGTAGCTGCCTGGAGGTGAACTTTTATTGCGGTTTTGAAGGAGGATAGAGATGCCCTTTCTTTTATACCTGTTGGGAGCGCATTCCACATTGATGTGGCATAGAAAGATGTCATGACAGCGCTGGGAGTTAAAGAAATAGAAAATAAAAACATTTTAGCTCACTTATCATAGCTTGTGATTTCTAGTAAACAATTCTGTGTACCGGTAATCAGAATAATTTTAATTGGCCAAGTATGTTTGACACACAAGGAATTTGATATAGTAGACTGTGCTTTCTTTGTTCAATGCAAGGATAAAATAAAAACTACGAGAGGGCACATGGAACAAGAAATTGTGTGTCTCACTCTTTTGGTTGAGTGATAAAATATCAAGTATCAATTGTGTCTCGTGTGCTCCGCTACGAAATAAAATGTAAAATCTAACTAAGAATGTTTGTCTAAATCAGTCAGCCGGTCAGGTCTAAGTTCAGGGTTTATAAATACACCACAGCCATGAACATACTGAAATATTTAATTTAGTTTTAGTAATTTCAAAATGAAACCAATTGGTTGTGTATTAACAAACATTTTTTTCAGAAAAACTTGTAAATGTAAAAAAAATATAGACATTTAAAAAATATTCATATCGATAGGTTCTGTTAAACCACTATTGGTAACATAGGACTGGGCGATAAAACGATATCAGTATATATCGCGATAGACACGTAATCGATATCAATAAAAAATTGCGTTAGGTATATATGCTTTTTTATTTTGGTCCGCCGGATAAAACAGGAAGTTGCGAGGCAAGGTTAGTTGCATGAACAAAGGCCCTTGCTAATTGAGCAATTCAGGAAGTGATCACTGGTGAGTGGGAGTGACACGCTAACAGCCAATCAGGTAACAGTATCAACTTTTTAGTTTTGGTTGCGCCATCATGTTGTCTCAAGGTTCATTCTTTGTATTTAGTCAGAAGAGAGACTAAAAAAAGGTGCTGCAGAGAGCGAGTAAATTGTTGATAAAAGAAGAATAGTCACCTCGACAGTATGGCAGTTTTTAGGATTTTTTAAAAAACGGACCATAGTCAGACCAAGGCGCTCATAATCAGTAATAGCACACAACCTTAGCCGCGCTCACCCTTGAAATAATACCTTTTAGGTTTCTCGGTTTACTTTTTCACACTTTGCACCGTTTTGCTACACTTTATTAGGCATTTCTAACATATTCCTTTTTTTTCACCTTAATTTTAAGAGGTTATTGTGAAGCGTTCAACGTAATTTTAAAATATTGTTTACATTGATTGTTTTCCATGGTTGTGTTGACATTACCTTTCCGCCTTGATAGCTGAGAGGATTATAATCAGAGGAAGGTTATATTTTAAATAACACATTTTACATTTAATATATTTTTCTCCTAGTCCTTATTTTTGATTGGTTGATACAGAACACGTATATTGTGATACTGTTTTCAGCTAATAGTGTTTTTGTTAAAAAAATAAGAAAAGGTAATAACAAATGTAACTTTGATCAAGTTGCAAACAGCCCCCATAAATAGAATGTTTTGTCTCTTGTGTATTTATAATTGTTCTTTAACCAAGCCAAAATGTGGGAGAATACTTGATTACTAAAATATTTGATAGCTGCAGTCCTATTTTGGAACGGCACTACATTGTCAAAATTTGTGCTCTAAGAATTAAGTACACAGTGTACATATTTAAGTGTGAAAATAGTACAAAGTAAGCAGCTTAATATGTATTCCATTTAAAAGCAAACTATTCAAACCTTGAAATAAGAAAATAAAATTTAAAAAATCACTCTGAAGCATTTACTCTACTCTCAAAAGTCATCTCAGAAATATAGTCCCAATAAACATTAGCTCCTGCTTCTAAATTTGCTCTGATTTGTTTGTGCTTACAATCTTGGTCGCATGAAGAATATGTCTTAGTACTTCAAACCTATATGATTTTGACAATAGAATGGTATAGGATACAGTGGTAGCTAAAAATAGCACTGGCCATTACACATTTGTCATTGGCCTTAATGGATTACTGTAAAACACTGGTTACAATACAGTAAGAAACTTTAACCAAAGTATCCAAATGTCATGAGGTTTGACATCAGTCTATTTATGTTTTTTAACTTACAGGAACTTCTTCATGTCAGGAGCTGCCGACTGAAGAGAATGACAAAGAAGTGTTTATATCCATCCAGGCATTCCCAGCTCTTTTGGACATTACTCCATCCTGTGAGGTGACGTCTGTTGACTGTGGCTCCCGGCACACGGCAGCAGTAACATGTAAGACAGCTACACTTGTCCTAATTATTAAAATGTTAGATTTTTCCCAAACTTGTGCACTCTTATTAGTTTTTTTTGGCAAGAAAATGTAGCTATTCTTAGTGAATGTTCTTCACGCTGGTGAAAGTCTAATTCAAATGTCAATGTTCATTTAGTATTGGCAAACAAAATTACTTAAGAGCACAGGTCACTCACAAGGTTTTAAATTATGTTAAATTCTACTTACCGTTTTTATTTTTCCATTTCCAAAGTTCCATAAGATTCACATGTTGCTACATGCTTAAACAGTGATCTTATTTGGCAGATATCTGTTTGAGTGTCTAAACATATATTAAAGGGGTCCTACAATTCAAAAATCAACTTTTCCTACCACTCAGTACCGAAAATTTAAAATAAAACCATGGAGGCATGGCGGAGAATGTTAGAAAATTAGTTTTATAAATATATCATTCTTCTAAACTTGCTCCAAACAAGTTGTTCGGAATTTGAGACTTTAGTGACGAACGCCGCTGCAGGTTTCTCGATGGGCTTTAATTATGTTTTGAAAACTTCCTCAGCCAGCCACTTTTAGGGTTGGGTGTCGTTTGAATTTGAACGATTCTGATTCCGATTCTTTGTTTCGATTCCGATTCCTGATGATTCTCGGTTCCGATTCTCTTAAGAGGCATGGTCAAAAAAAAGTTTAGGATATTTTAAATGAGCTAGCTAACCTACAGTCTTTCTGAATTAAATAGTCTGACATTCTCCATCAATTTTAATTCTATTAACTTTTTATGAACTTTACTATAAATTCCTCACAGGGCTGTTTTCAACTAGAATATAAATATAAAATCTATGAACTTGAATATAAATATTATAAATTATGAATACATTTTCCCAGGGGTACACTTTCCTCAAGAGAGCTTTATTTTTGAAAACCTCATAAACACATTTACACACACAAGTGTATGATGCTGCAGGTACTTAAAAATGTTAGCGTGCTCCCACTGATGGGCTAACCTGGTGCAGAAAAGCAAATAAACAATAAGAAACAACTTGCAAAACCCAGTCCAGATTAGCAGCAGGTACAGTATAAAATCAGAGACAGTTCTTGTTTAGGAAAATGACCATATCCGCCTTCTCAGGCAGGATGCGTGAGCGTTCTGGACAGATAGTGTCTCCTGCTGTGGAAAATACACATTCGCTGGGTGTGGAAGAAGCTTGAACGCATAAATAGGAGAAAGCTAGATCTGACAGCAAAGGATAAGTCTTTTGTTGGTTCCACCGGACCACCACCATGTAGCAAGGTCGTCAGACATAAGTATCGGTGGAACGCCCTGGTACATCTGCAGCTCTCTCTCCACTCGTTTCTTGATGGACATGGAGCTCTGTTATTTCGCGGTTATTTCAATTTTTTTTGAAAAGTGAAGCCACACTTTCGACCGCCGACACCCGCTATCCATGCTTGAGCTTGACTGACTCGCTCGGCTATGCTAACACTTCCGGCGGTGGACGCTTCTTCGTTGGTGTTCAGCGGCTTCTTCGTCCGGTTCGGCGGACATATTTTTTTCCGGTCGGCGGACTAAATTGGCGTGACAGCATCGAAAATAGGAATCGAAATTTAAACTTTTGAACGATTCCGGGAGAATCGGAAAGTTAGTCCCGGTTCCAATCGATACTCGATACCCAACCCTAGCCACTTCTGCTGAAATGTGTAGTTGTTGGACATGTATTTCTTGTCGCGCTTTCGCCAAAGCATAAGCGCACGTTCACAAGATGTTGCATTTAGTGTTCTGACTTTGTGCATCGGCCGTTGACAATAGCCAATTAAAGGGTTCCCGCCTGTCAAATCCTCACTCTGTCCTTCCAATCAAAAATATTAAATGTTTATTTATTCAAAATAAATTATGAACAACAATGTATTTTTCATCAATTGTATAGGCCTGTGTAACTGAGGCCAGTCAATTATGGAGAGTACTAACAATTAGGTTGCCCCCAAATATCAAATTCCAGAGGGCCCGCCTCGGGAAAAGCCTTATCCCTGCAGCTATAGCCGCCCTAAACAGCAGGCCCGGCCGACCTGTCTGACAAGCCTGTAAATGTGTTGGTTATGTAGGATGTCTTTTTGTTATTTTTGTTCGTGATGTGTAATGTCTATCGTTTAAATGTACAGCAGTGAAAATGAATTTCCCCAACGGGGACCAATAAATCTAAATCTAAATATGGCGAAACACACAAATTGTTAAGATAGTCGATAAGCGGACTATCAAAATAGTCGTTAGTTGCGGCACTTCCTGTGATTGGGCAGCCAAAAGATGGAATTGGACCTTTGGTAGGCACAGAAAAATGGACTCGTTTAGGTGATTGGCTGCCACATACAGACCATCAGCCCCCAGACAGCTTATTTTTCAGGGGAGGCTCAGTTAGGATGTATGCAGGCTACTTTACACAGCTGCTCTCTCTCTGTCTGACTCCAGTACTGCATTTTACTGCCAATACTTTTTTTCCACCCTAAAATTAAATTCAGGTTTGTCGCTTTTCAGAAAACATTAAGGGCTTCAGCCCTGGTAGCCACCCCCTAACAGCGCCCATGATACTTAGCAGTTCTTCTCATTAGTTGGTTGCGAGTAGTGAGGAGATGTCCGTGCATTCTGTATATTGTCCCGCCTGCGTGTAACGAAAAAGATTGAGGCTGATTGACAAGAGGCTGTACTCAAGTTAATTTAATTCTGCTGTCAAATAAACAAGCTCAGGTGCTTAGAGCGAGACTTATTGTTTGTCTACCGTGCGTGACTTCTTCCCGGAAATGATAAACAGTGGTGGTCCACCAAGCCAAGATGGCTGTTATGCAGCGCGCAAACTCTGAGTACGCAAGGGGCATAGATCTTCCTGCAAAAAGCAGACACAATCCAAAAATCTAACTATGCAATGGAATAGACACTGATATTTTATCGAAAAAAAGATTTGTCAAATGATATTAAGGATTATCCGTTGGAGTTCCCAGACCTATCAAACTATGTTGTGATCCAGATATCATTCTACATGACAAAACAGATGAAAACTTGGAAAAGCATGGAGGTCTGTAACTTTTTTGTGTGGCTGGGTCAAGGAAATTGGTATCAAGATTGTCTAAATATGCATCGTTTTTGCTTGGGTAAAGGTTGCATTTCATGATTTAACTCTGTGTCTAAAGTTATGTTTTTTGTTGGTGCTGTTGCACGTGCCGTTTACCATTACGCGTGTTTTTCTCCATCATTATCAAAATATAACTTTAGATGTGAACATTGTGTATGTGCTGAAAGCTTCATTTATGATTGCTGCCTTTGGTAAAAGCTTAACTACTTTAGGTTGTGCTCACATTTGCTCTTTTAATTACACTTGCTTTACAAGACACCCGTAGCTAAAATCTGTTTTAAGAAATACAAATATTATCAAGATAAATACTTAAAAGGGGAAATACTAAACGTTAAAAGTATATCAAACAAACCTTTAACAAAGTGATCGCTGCAAACTCGTGCATTCTTTGACTCTGCTCCCTTGGAGTGGAGTGTGTGCCGTTTTTCTCGTCGTCGTTTCCTAAAATCTTGCACACTTCTGCCCTCCTTGATTACCTCTCGAGGAACTCTGAAGAAACGATTATCCTTTTAGCGATTTGAACAGTTCGTACAGCCCAAAACAACACAAGCATAGAGCATTTTTCTTTGAGAAAGGTTAAATGGTACTTAGTACTCATTGAAACAGATGCTGTTTCAACATGAATCACGCATATTTGATGAGCCGTCATGTAAATCCAAGGAATTGGCTATCGGCCCAGGCCAACAATTGTATGAAATATTTTAATGCCTCTGGACATTATATTTAATGATTTTTTTAATGCCATTTAAGGCCTTCATTACCGCAAATTCCATTTAATGACATAATGCTTTTTAATTACCCGCGTAAACCCTGATTCGGTTGTAATCCCCAGTTGAAGTTTAACGTTTTTCCTATATCCTCTTGTGGATCAGACTGTTACGTACATGCACACACATGCTAAAATCCTACGCTGTTGCCATTTCTAATAAAAAGTAACGTATAACTTATACATCTAAGTAGACTCGATATGAAAGTGCTAAAAACGACAACGCAGTTGAAGGGGGCTTGGCCTGCAGGGCTTCTGTACGTAGAGATTGCTAACAAAACCGCGCATTGAGAAGAGAATGTCAGAAAGCGGCTTGAAGATAGACTGTAAAACAAAATCGATGCAAACATTTTAGTTTTATGTAGACCGCAAGGTAGTGTTTTAAATGTAGAAAGCAAATAATAATATGACCCTTTAAAATGGGATTATCTTGTTTGATTTTAATTGCTGGCAAAAGTGCAATATGGATTACTTCCAGATCAAACCTTGTTGAACAGCTAGAGATGGGTAAGACCAAGTCTGAAAACAAATTGCAGACCAACACAGTAATAAACACCTCTAAAAACCAACGTTTTTGTTCTGTTATATCACTACTAAGATTTGGGTTTTAAAAGTTTTCTTGGTCAACATAACTGAAGCTTTTATTACCTTTGTTTTTTTCCTCATTTTTTTTTAGCCACTGGTGACCTCTACACATGGGGCTGGGGTGAGTTTGACATTGACTCTGAACAAAGTGACAGAAAAATGTACTTTAACTTAACAAAGCACAACTTTCTTGTTTTTCTTAGGCGAATACGGTCAGCTCGGATATGAGACGTCCTGTTCAGATGAGCCGCGGCGTGTGGACTACTTCAGGGACAAACAGATGCGTGTTGTTGACGTGACGTGCGGAGGGTGGAACACTTTTGCTGCTGTCGTCAAGGAGGAAGTGGATGACTGATACAGTTAATAAACATGGACTTTGCTTTTTGAGCTCATTGTTCAAATCTTTTAAGAGTCAAACTCAGCATTTTGTAATTTACTTGGTACAAAAAACTGGGAAAATTGTGTATTTTGTTCAACTTTTTTATGGAAATATAAAGAACAGTTTTTTCAAAAATCACTGACCTGTTGATTAACATTTAACAGCAGATAAGTCAATAAAATACATATATAATTTAAGGCAAACATCAGGTTTATATGACTAATTAAACAATGGAATAAGTGGATGATCATTTTCAGTTGTCGACTGAAGGTCTTCACAGCACAATTTTGAAGGAACTGTGGAGAAATGGGTTGAAATAAATTCTAAAATCGTGTTTAATAAAACACTTGATTAGGGATGGGTATCGAAACACGGTTATGAGCATCAAACATACACTAATGATTCCTTTTCTGCGCATTCCCTATGGTCCGTTTTGCTGCAATTATGGCAATTTGTTGTGGATTTTTCTTACATTAATGAATGGTCATTTAATTTTTAATTTAGGCATTTCAATTACTGAACCAACTTTAATGTCATAAACATAAGGCTTTTTTTTTAACCAAAAAAATGGATAGCTTCCTCTTCTTATGTACTGTTTTGATAGTACCATTTGAGATTGGTAGGTTGTGAGTTCAAACCCCCGTCATAACAGACTATAACAATGGGACTCATTACCTCCCTGCTTGGCACTCAGCATCAAGGGTTGGAATGGGGGGTTAAATCACCAAAATGATTCCCGAGTGCGGCAACCGCTGCTGCTCACTGCTCCCCTCGCCTCCCAGGGGGTGGAACAAGGGGATGGGTCAAATACAGAGGTTAATTTCACCACACCTAGTGTGTGTGTGACTATCAGTGGTACTTTAACTTTGATTCAATTATCAGTTAAAATGTAAATGATACCCATCCCTACTTTTGATTAGCTTTATGCTCACCTGACAAAATCCGGGGACCTGGAAATAACATGCTGAAACTCTGAAAGGTTCACAGTTCCATCCTTGTCGATGTCGGACTCGTCAAGAATCTTAACATGCAGAAGAAAGAACAGGATTTGAGGGTCGTGATTCACTGTGTTGCAGTGCAAAGCTCACTCACATTGGTGATGAGCTGCCTCATCTCCTCCGAGGTTAATCTTGTGTCATCCGTCTCTCCCGTCAAGCAGTTAATCAGTTTCTCCAGATCCCCACAATCAAGAGTTCCGTCATCATCAAAATCTAAAGATAGGAACGTTGCATGAATAGAACTGTTACTTTGGCTGTAATAGATGTGTGTGCATGTTGTTTTTTGTAAACATCCATCCATCCATCCATTTTCTACCGCCTGTCCCTTTCGGGGTCACGGGGGGTGCTGGAGCCTATCACAGTAGCCACCTCATCGCAGGGCCAACACAGATAGACAACATTTACACACTAGGGTAAATTTTGTGTTGCCAATCAACCTACAATGCTTACCAAATATACGGAATGCGTAATGAGACTTAATTTCCAGTGTAGCAGAGTCGCTAAAGGCACTCAAAAGATCTAAAAAATCCTCAAAGGTAAGGCTCCCATCTTTCAGTTCTGATGTGGAGAAGACATGGCAGATTCTCGTTCCGAAAGGGTTGGACTGGGACAAGAGGTAGAAAGGTCAGTGCAGTTTATCAATACCCAATGCACTATATGGAGGAGTCCTTATCACCTTTAGTTCTGGAAGGGTGAGAATCTTCTCCATGGGCACCCTAGCGTTTGGAACATCTTGCTCTTCTTTCTTGAGCAGCTCAGTGAAGCGTTTATGCGCCCTATAACAAAGCCATGCCAGCTTGTTTACATAAACACAGCCAAAGGAACCTTAGTATGAACGTTTACTTACAGAAGAATTTCTTGTTTTGATAAAAATGTCAGCTCCTAGAAGCAGAAGTATAACGGTCACCATGGAGAAACACGGACTGCTTGATATTTGCAAACGTTCTAATAGCGTTTAAACTTAAAGTTTAACATGACAGGCAATGTTGTTGACAATGCTCTCGTTAGCAGCTAAGCCAACATAGCTAGCACAGCCGCGGGGGGCATTTAGCGTTATATTTATTTTTCTTTCAATTTGGTCACTTACTTGGTATTCTGAGAGCAAATCTTTCCCAAGTTGACTCGCCGTTGTTCCCATCTTGTCGTGTCCGACGAATAACTTTAAAGACGCCTGTAGTTTTCCGAAATAGTCAACTGGTGTCCCACTTCCGGTATGTCGTTAACCCTTTCGCGCTTCTACACACGCAGTTTATTTGATTGATTGATTGAAACTTGTATTAGTAGATTGCACAGTGAAGTACATATTCCGTACAATTGACCACTAAATGGTAACACCCGAATACGTTTTTCAACTTGTTTAAGTCGGGGTCCACTTAAATTAATTAATGATACAGATACAGTATATACTATCAAATATATACTATCATCATAATACAGTCACCACACAAGATAATCATCAGAGTATATACATTGAATTATTTACATTATTTACAATCCGGGGTGTGGGATGTGGAGGGGGGTTAGGTTTGTTTGGTATCAACACTTAGTCATCAACAATTGTATCATCAGAGAAATGGACATTGAAACAGTGTAGGACTGACTTGGTAGGATATGTACAGCAAGTAGTGGACATAGAGAGAGAGATCAGAAAGTATAAGAAAAAGTGTCTACATTTGATTATTTACATTTGATTATTTACAATCCGAAGAGGTACAGCCCTTTGAGACACTTGTGATTTAGGGCTATATAAATAAACATTGATTGATTGATTATGACGTGGAAGGGAGGGTGTTAGTTTAGAGTTGTAGTTGCCTGGAGGTGTTCTTTTAGTGTGGTTTTGAAGGAGGATAGAGATGCTCTTTCCTTTACACCTGTTGGGAGCGCAATCCACAATAATGTGGCACAGAAAGAGAATGAGTTAAGACCTTTGTTAGATCGGAATCTAGGTTTAACGTGGTTAGTGGAGCTCCCCCTGGTGTTGTGGTTATGGCGGTCATTTACGTTAAGGAAGTAGTTTGACATGTACTTCGGTATCAGGGAGGTGTAACGGATTTTATAGACTAGGCTCAGTGCAAGTTGTTTTACTCTGTCCTCCACCCTGAGCCAGCCCACTTTGGAGAAGTGGGTATAGGAGTGAGGTGTGATCTGGTGTGGAGGTCTAGAAGTAATCTGACTAGCTTGTTCTGGGATGTTTGGAGTTTAGATTTGAGGGTTTTGGAGGTGCTAGGGTACCAGGAGGTGCATGCGTAATCGAAAAAGGGTTGAACGAGAGTTCCCGCTAGAATCCTCATGGTGCTTTTGTTTACCAGAGAGGAGATTCTGTAGAGAAATCTCGTTCGTTGGTTGACCTTTTTGATTACCTTGGTTGCCATTTTATCACAGGAAAGATTAGCCTCTAGAATGGAACCTAGGTAGGTGACCTCATCTTTCCTGGTGATAACAATGTCACCCACTTTTATAGTGAAGTCAAATATGATGGATTTATCAGTGAATATCTTGTTGCAGGGTAATAAAGTGTGACCTTAACATGAATATGCTGTGACAGAAGATGGGGGCTATTCTGGTGTGATATCTTAGCGAGTCAGTTAAAGGTTACCAGGTACGTAACTTTACTTTCCTGGCGATGTCAGTCACGGTCTGTAGAATGTGGAGTGTGAATGTGTGACTGGTGTTGCCAGATGGGAAATTACACATTATCGTACCAGACGCAGGGCCTATTTGGGATGAGGGGGGCTGTGACTGAGGGGTTTTCGCCCCCAAAAGCTCAACAACCCACTCCCCTGCAATCTCAAAACCCCCACCCCCACAGTTAGAAAAAAACAAACATGATTTCACTCAACAGAACAACAATACAAAAATATCAAACATTTAAAAAATAAGTTTGTTCATGAAAACATCTCCTTGTGACCAAAATGATCGCGCTTATCCTCATTATTATGTCCTGGGCATGAGAGTTAAAGTGCATCCGGCAGTGGAGGCTCCTTTATGGGGTCTTGAGGCACTAGGAGGTTAACCCCTTTACTACTGTTACCCCAGGTGGCCCTTGGCAAAGGCCTAGTACCTGACTGCCCCCTAGCCAGGGATACGGTGAAGACCTCAACGGCGGAGCAGGCGGAAGACGGTAGATTTAAGAACTACCACAACGGCTGCGATGGCGGAAGAAGGCTGCAGCAGAAAAGAGTCCCCAGTCGTCTTGGACTCCATGCCACTGGACAGTTGATCTGCCGTTTCTTTTCTTTTCTCCTCTGCCCCCCTCTCCCTTGTGGAGGGGGGGGCACAGGTCCGGTGGCCATGGATGAAGTGCTGGCTGTCCAGAGTCGGGACCCGGGGTGGACCGCTCGCCTGTGCATCGGTTGGGGACATCTATGCGCTGCTGACCCGTCTCCACTCGGGATGGTCTCCTGCTGGCCCCACTATGGACGGGACTCTCACTATTATGTTAGATCCACTATGGACTGGACTTTCACAATATTATGCTAGACCCACTCGACGTCCATTGCATCCGGTCTCCCCTAGAGGGGAGGGGTCACCCACATCTGCGGTCCTCTCCAAGGTTTCTCATAGTCATTCACATTGACATCCCACTGGGTTGTGAGTTTTTCCTTGCCCTTATGTGGGCTCTGAACCGAGGATGTCGGTGTGGCTTGTGCAGCCCTTTGAGACACTTGTGATTTAGGGCTATATAAATAAACATTGATCGATGGATTGATTGACTGGACTCTGACCCGATTCTGTCAAGGATCGTGTGGTGACACAGCACCTCATTATTGCGGTATTTTCAAAAAGTAATTATACTTAAATATTTTAACCAAGTTGTTTTTTTTTAAAAAACAACAAAAAATTCAAAATGATTTCCTTCGTAGAAAAAAAAAACATTGTAGATAAGAACACTGTGTTTCATTGACCTCAAGTAGAAATTGAATGTGCATATGAAAACAACACAAGCATTATAAACAAAGTAATATGGTAGAAACAAAATGATAAAAATAAATGTGAACATTGTGCAAGATGGCACCTTATGGACATAAGAGACAAACATACAAACAAATGTAAGAATGTATGTCCATATAGATGAAAATAGTGTTCATATATATGAGATCTAGTCTTAAACATAGCGCTGCACGATTATGGCCAAAATAATAAGTAAGATTTTTTCAAATCAATATTGAAATCACAATTATTAATCACAATTATTCATTATGTTGGGGAAAACCGTGTTGGAGTGGGGTGTCAACATGACACCATCATGTAATATATATATATATATATATATATATATATATATATATATATATATATATATATATATATATATATATATATATATATATATATATATATATATATATATATATATATATATATATATATACATACATATATAGACACATGTTTTGTTCATTAATAATTAATCAAAGTACTAATGTATGTACATGTACATGCTGTATCAGAACAGATATACACTATAGGCCATAAAACCGTAACAAAAACAAAATACAATGTCACATTAATGGTTTTAAAGTACTAACATCGGGAAATGAAAAAAAAACTACAAGGAATGTAAAAAAAACATGGTGTTTACTTTTTTATATGAATATAAAGCACAATACAGTTTAGCTAATGAAGATAAAGTCTAATAAAAAAGCTTTGTTCTTCTCCAACAACACCATGTTGTTCAGTGCAACAGATTGGTCAACACATCTAAACAGGAGTGATACCTCCCGCATCTAATGCACAATCTTCGTACCTCAGCGTATTGATACTTCACAGCCTGCCTTCAATTCGATGAGATGACAACAGAATCACAGCTTGTATTGATGTTATTGGAACAATAACACAGTTAGCAGTTTATTAAAGTACAAGTGACCATCCCAGTAAACAAACTAAAGACTTTATAAACAATTTGTGGCAACGTTCCTGACACATCACCTGCTGCATGTTTCCTCACGTCTTTAATTAGCAGTTACAGCAGAATGCTGTTTTGGGAAAATGAAATCAACTTCAAATCTTTTTCTCCTCTGCGTCTTAAAGTGTTCCCATTTAAGGTGTGATGCATGAAAATGCACGTCACAAGCAGATAATTGTTTTCAGGGTCCATGTACACAGTAACATTCTAATCCGAATGATGATCAGATTCAATATATTTTGTCCATGCACACATGGTTAGTGAAAGTATGCAGGGCTGAGCTCTGCCTGTGCCCCTGAGCGGGTTCTGTTTTAATGTAATGTGGTCTTTTTAAATGACAACTCCTAAAAATAGAAGTACTGCACTTGTAATCTTAGCTTTATTGCAGTTTACCCACACACTTGGTACTTTCTACAAAAAAAATATGTTATAAATTAGAACAATTCTTATTTTGTTTTATAGGAATGCTATGCACATTGCTATACACACATAACTATACACACATAACATATTGCATAACTACAACAAAATAATATATGAATTAAAAAAACATTATTTTTTTTAAATAAATGAGCAATCTGTTTATCAAGAAGAATGTCCTGCAAGTGAGAGTTCAACTCTGGAGAGGCAAATTAAGCTCCAGGATAGGTTTCCCAGTCTGTTGGATCTAAAATAAAGATAGAGAATTAGAATGTGGGTCAAAATGATTAAACGGTTTAAACACATTACATAATTGTTTTGTCATTTGACTGGAATACTACAAAACACAACTATGTTCATTTGTTTACTGTACATTGTACCTGTTATTTTCGTTCCTTCCCTCGTCTCAGCCGAAACACCGATGCCAAACTCATTTTCGCCAGTGACTCTGAAGTAGTAGATCCCGCCCTCCTCTAAGTCCGACACCTTGTAGGACAATCTGTGGCATCTGTCAGTGAGTCTTGTCCAGCCTTTTCTGCTGATGTCCAGGATGTCAACAAGGTAATTGTTTACAGAGGCTCCTCCCTCATTTTCAGGAATGTCCCAGGTAATAGTGGCAGAGTTCATGGTCACGTCTCTAACAGCTAAATGTGTTGGGGGGCCAGGGGAATCCAGAACCCTCACACTCAGAGTCAAAGAGGTGTTCCCGACAGCATTTTGAAGTTTGACTATGTATTTACCAGAGTCATCGCGAGTCACTTTTTCTAGCGTGATGGATGTGACAGAGCTGGTGGTGTTTACAAGTCCTCTCATTCTTAAATCCACATCTGCCTTTTCCCATGTCACACTGGGTACAGGTTTGCCAGTGAACGGCACAGTGAAAGTGAAGGAGCTGCCCTCTTTAACAAGGAGTGTCTTCTTCATCTCAGTGCTAATGTCAAACTTGGGTCCCTCTTCTCTCTCCATAGCAATTTGAGGGTCTGTTTCAAGACTTGGCTCACTGATGCCAACCTTATTCATAGATTTAACAACAAATACGTATTCTGTTTCTGAGGTAAGCCCCGCCACTTTAAACTCTGTCTTTTCTGTGTTTTGAACGGCAACAACCCAGTTTTCTTCTCCGGATTTTCTGAATTCAACTTTGTAGCCAATGATTGGTGCGCCACCATCAAACAGTGGCTTGTTCCATGACAGGGTGATTGAAGACTTGGAAGAATCAATGATTATCGGCTTTGTAGGAGGGGAAGGCAGAAACGTTGGATCTTCTGCCATGGTGAGTGGACATGGTAGACTGGGTTCGCTTATTCCTGCAGCATTCTCTGCAAAAACCCTGAATTCATATTCACATCCTTCGTGTAGGCCAGAGGCTTTAAACCGCAGGTCATATACAGTTTTCTTATTGACACATAACCAACGAACGCCCTGCTTCTCTCGCTTCTCCACGATGTACCCACTGATTCGACTACCGCCATCAGATATGGGTCTCTTCCAGCAGATTGTCATAGCGTCACTTGTTGCACTTGTGACCTCAACATCCGTTGGAGCACACGGGATGGTGAAGGGATCAGCTGCTTTGATCGGATCACTTTCCAAAGTTTCCCCTTCTCCGTATTTGTTCACACCCCTCACTCTAAACAGGTATTCATTGCCTCTGAGCAGCTTGGGTATCTTGCAGGTAGTTGCTATTAACTCATCATATACACGCGTCCAGGCTACACGGCTGGTTTCACACTTCTCAACAATGTAATACATTATCTCTGCGCCACCTGTGTCCTGGGGGTGTCCCCATGACAAGGTGCATTTCTCTGCTGAAAGTCCAGACACTACCAGGGGGCCAGCTGGAGGGCCTGGCCTGTCTAAGACTTTGCATGTAATAGTGTTAGATGTTGTACCACAAATATTCTGTAGGGTCAGAATGTATTGCCCAGAGTCTTTCCTTACACTTTCCCTGATGATTAGAGTAGTATGTGTCTTTGTTGCGGTAATCTCAATCCTACCCTTTGTACCAATAGTTAAACTATTCTTTGACCAAAACACTTGAGGGCTGGGGCGGCCAGAGATGTCAGCATCTATTCTTAGAACGTCGCCAACTTTGACAACCAAACCCTGTCTAAATTTGTCCTCTAAGATCATTTTAGGTGGCTCCACATCATGCTGCACAGTAACAGGTCCTGTGGTTTCAGAGGGTGCACTGAAGAGCTCTGCTGCATTCTTTGCAATGACCCGGAAGTCATACTGTTCACCCTCTGTGAGGCCAGTCACCTCCAAAAAGGTGTCAAGCAAGCTGGTGAAATTACACTTCAGCCAGCAATGATCAGGAAGCTCTTTTCGCTCAACAATGTAACTGGTTATTTTAGCCCCACCATCATATTGCGGTTTGTCCCATGAGAGGGATACTGAAGTGTTGGTTATGTTAGTGACTGTGAGATTGTGTGGGGGATCACAATGGTCTCTTGCTGCCACAGGCTCAGATGCTTTACTGCAAAGTCCAACACCCGCAATATTCTCTGCATAAACCCGAAACTCATATATGAGGCCTTCTTCAATACTTGTAACCTTGAATCTGCTCTCCATCACTGGACCCCTGTTAAGCTTTGTCCACAGAATACTACTTTGATCCTTGCATTCAATATGATAGCCCACAATTGGGCTCCCACCGTCACTACTTGGGGGACTCCATTTAATAAGCATGTTAGACTTTGAGGAACTCACAACAGCAATATTGAGTGGTGGACTAGGGACTTTGAAGGGGTATTGGGCAACAATAGGTTCAGACTCAACAAAAGAGCTCTTGCCATAGCGATTCTCTGCAGCAACACGAAACTGATACTCTGTGCCCTGTGTCAGACGGGTTATTTTGATAGAGGTCCTGGCAACTGTGGCTGACACAGTCTGCCATATTGTACTGCCTGTATCTCTCTTCTCAACGACATAATTCGAAATTTGACATCCCCCGCTATATTGGGGGGGTTGCCATATTAAAGACACATAGTCAGCGCTCATGTCTTGCACACTAATGTCGCATGGTGGTCCAGGTCTTTCAAAAACATTAACATAAATTTCAGCAGAGGCAGCACCAGCGGAATTGGTCACAGTTACCTCGTACAAGCCGACGTCTAGCTTAGTTGCATCTTTGATAACGATTTGAGATAATGTATCGAATGTGCTAACATTTACCCTGCTTGTTTCCTTGATAGTGTTACCATCCTTCTTCCAGGCAGCTATTGGCTGTGGTACACCTTTGAATGGCACTTCAATCTTTAAATCATTTCCTGCCTTCACACTGAATGTGCTGGAGAGCAAATTAATAACAGGCTCAGCACGTGTGTCTTTTAAAGCAACAGGTGTCAATAGGAGCTTTGGTTCACTCTTTCCTTTTTCATTTACAGCCCTAACTCTAAATAAATATTCCATTCCTTTCGTCAGTCCACTGATGACTGCTTCCAAAGCTTTACTCTCGGAACAGACTGTCCATGTGTCATATCCCTGAGCCTGCATTTCTATAACATAACATGTTATTTTGCTCCCTCCGTCATGAGCTGGCTTTTCCCATGCAAGTTTTACACTCTCTTGGGTCAAATCCCTCAGTGAGATTTTTCCAGGAGGTAGAGGAGCTTCAGACACTTTAACACGCTCCAGTGTTTCCACTGCTAGTCCAGTTCCATACTCGTTCACAGCCAAGACACGGAAATAATAAAAACATCCCTCCTGCAGGTTGTCAATCTTTAACGAGTTCCTCGTACAGGTGCTACAAACACTTGTGAATGCCTTTCTGGCTTCCTCTCTCTTTTCCACAACGTAGTGTAAAATGTTTGCTCCCCCATCAATAAGCGGAGCCTCCCAGGAGATGGTCACATAATCTCTTTGTACATCTTTCACTTGCAGGTTTGTTGGTGCAGAGGGAGTATCCAACACCCTGACGTTGATAAATGCTGATTTGGAGCCCTCACAGTTTTTAGCATTCAGTTCATACTTTCCAGTGTCAGTTCTATTCACATTTTCAATCAGCAAAACTGTGTACGAGCCTGTTACCTCTATTTGCGCACGCTCACTGAGAGGACCACCTTCTTTTGACCATTTGACCTCAGGTTCTGGGCTTCCTCTTATGGGGACATGGAGACGTAATGTTGAACAGGCTCGAACACTAACTGTCTTTCGCAAAGCTGCATCCAACTCAATTTCAGGTGGCTCCAGTTTTTCAGCTGCTACCACAGGCCCAGGTAAGACAAAAGGCTCTCCAACTCCATTGGCATTCGTTGCACGCACCCGGAAGTTGTACTGTGCGTTTTGTCTTAGCCCTTTTATGGTGTACTTTGTATCTTCTGTGTTTGGAATGCATGTGATCCATTCATCATCTGCTGCTTCCTTCATCTCAACAAAAAATCCAGTAATGGCAGCTCCGCCATCGTAGATAGGCTTGGACCAGGATAGAGACACAGTGCTGAAGGAATAGTCTGTCACTTTGAGGTTGTTAGGAGGACCAGGAGGATATGACGCTTCGCACACTTTAATATAATCACTTGGCTCACTGGCTGAACCAACACCAGCAGCATTCTCTGCTGATACTCTAAACTGATAATAATGTCCCTCAGTCAGTCCTGTGCATCGGAAGCGCAAGTCATTCAATCTTCTCTTGTTGCACTTAGTCCACCTGACACCGTCTTTGTCGTGTTTTTCCAAGATGTAACCATCAATCTCTGAGCCCCCATCGGCTTCAGGTCTTTCCCATGTCAACAGTACAGAGTCTCCAGTCACAGCACTAGCTGTAGGGGTAGAAGGTGCACTCGGTGTTTTAAAAGGATTTTCTGCCATGATAGGGTCTGATTCCAGAAATTCTCCAACACCAAATTTATTCACAGCACAAACTCTGAATATGTATTCTCTCCCTGGTGTTAACTTTGTCACTTTGTAAGCAACGGCTTCCACGTTGGGATCAACTCCTGTCCATGTGACACGGCTTGTCTCTCTCTTCTCGACAATGTAATGGGAAACAATGGCACCGCCATCATTTGAAGGAGGGTTCCAGTAAAGATTGATTTTTTCCGCACTGACAACTTTCACCCTTAAAGGTCCCTGTGGGGGACTAGGTCTATCTAGTATCTTTGCATTAACTTGGATAGATTTTGTTCCATCAATGTTTGTGAGACTTAAGATAAAATGTCCCGCATCTCCTCGTATACAGTCCCGGACTGTCAATGTGGTATGAGTGAGGGTGTTTTTAACATCTATTCTTGGTGTAGCTTTGTTAATTTCCTCACCATCCTTTAGCCACCTTACATCAGGCAAGGGCTTTCCAAAGTAATCAGCTTCAATTGTGAATGTTTCGCCAGCCTGAACGACAATTGTACTCTTAAACTTGGGGTCCATGTATACAGAAGGCCCTTCAATAACATCCTCAGCAAAAATAGTTATACTTTCGGAGGGTTTGCTCCAGACACCCGCACCATTCTTGGCAGTCACTCTAAACTCATAACTTTGTCCACCTGTCAGGCCTGTAATTGTGAACTGATTTTCAATAACATTTGTGAAGTTTGCTTTCATCCATCGACCATCTGGAAGCTCTTTTTTTTCAACAACATATCCTGTAATGGAGCTCCCACCGTCATACTCTGGTTTGGCCCACTGGAGGGTGATATTCTCCTTTGTAATAACAACAGCGTCGGGTTTACCAGGTGGCTCACATTGATCTCTTGCCACATAGCAGTCAGATATCTTGCTGGGTGGACTGATTCCAGCGATATTCTCAGCAAATACTCTGAATTCATACTCAATACCTTCCTCCAGGCCTGTTGTTTTGAAGCGAGGGTCAAGTATGGCAAGTTTGTTCATCTTGGTCCATAAAATGCTATTTTTCTCCTTGCGTTCCAGGTGATAGCCGGTGACAGAGCTACCTCCATCCTTGACTGGAGGTGTCCATTCAACCAACATACTGTACTTTGTCACGACGGACACAAAAGGTGTTCCAGGAGCCATAGGCGCACTAAATGGATACTGCGCAATTACAATTGGAGATGTTATCGATGTACTCTTGCCATACCTATTTTCAGCAAACACACGGAATTGATATTCACTTCCTGTCTTTAGCTTTGTGACTTTGATTGTGGTTCGTACTGTTGTGGCTGATACAGTTTGCCACTCCATGTTAGTAATTTCACGTTTCTCCACAATATAGTTGTCAAGTTGACAGCCTCCAGTGTATTCTGGGGGCTCCCAGGAGATAGAAACATAGTCAGAACTGACCTCATCAACCTTCACAGGTCCTGAGGGTGGGTCGGGCTTTTCAAGAACCACTACTGTGAGTTCCCTAGTATCGTCTCCAGCATTATTTTTCGCTGTGATAGAGTACTGACCAGCGTGCTCTCTGGCAGCATGTCTGATATGAAGAACTGTCAATGATGATGTGGTTGCGATCTCAAGCCTGGATGTTTCTTTGATGGCTTGTCCATCTCTTTTCCATTCTACCTTGGGAACTGGATTTGCAACCACTGGTATCTCTACTTTCAACTCTTCAGCGTTTTTGACCGTGAATGTGGTCAAATTTAGCTGGAGTTTTGGTTTTAAAGCCTTTTCCTTTGCTGGATCAGTAGTAGACTTGTCTTTAGCATTCTGTTTGCTCTTCCCAACAGATGTGCTGGGCTGTGCTGTAGAAAGATGACACCAAATAAATATAATATTGCTGGGACGTGAGTTGATTAATTTCACATTGTGATAGAAATGTATTTTAAGGTTGTGTTTACATTATGACTAGATAAATGCTTTTCATACCTTCAGCAGCAGAGGTGGATGACTGGATATTCCTTGCTGTGAGATCAGTATCTTGTGTCAGATTTACTGGCTGAGATTGATCCTTCATTTTACTTCCCGCCTACAAATAAGTTACAGTTGTCCTGTCAGTATATTGTATTAAAAGCAGGAAAGCTAAAACAAATAAACGGGATAATGTTTATGAGAAAGTATGACAAAAGTCCTTGATAACAGAGCAACTTACTGTATGTTATCTAGTGAGTGCAATGTACTGGTTATAGTCATGCTGGTTTTCAAACTAAATATATATACAGTATAAAGTAGCGCCCAAGGACAAAAATAGATTAAACATTTGAATATCAGAAATACACAAAATTAATGTTTCACAAAATAGATATAATGTTGGCTAAACTAAAATACACACATAATTGTACTTAGTATACCTTGCTGCCGTAGTTTTAAAAAAGTACTCACTTCTTTGCTGCTTGCTTCCATCGTCAATGCGTTATTATTCCAAGAAAAACTGAAGTTTAACTGAATGAAGTTTGAGATATAACAAGATGAAGCTGTGCTCGTAAGTAGCCAAACACACACAACCCCAGCAGTCCAGCCTGCTTTATCTCTGAAGGTATGCAGCTACTAAAATAACCACATGACTGACTGGCCAGCAGCTGCATCTTCTAAAGTTAGTTCAGCCTGCATGTGTTTCAAAACAGTAGTAGATGTAACTATACCAAATAACAATAATTGCTTGCATATACAGTAAATATATTTTTAATGTTTCAAATGTATGACACCGGTTTTTAGAGGATAATAGGATTGTTAAGTGTTGTTATGGCAATATTAAAGCAAAGTCCAATTAAATATGCTAGTCCAGAAATAGAATACAAATATTGTACAAGAGTAAATTGTTTAAAAAGATAACTTCTGTAGCAAAAGTACTCCAAGTACCACCACAATGAACACCAATAAAGTACCGTAGTGTAGTAGGCCTAAATATTCATTAAAAACAAGGTAAAGGTTTTATTTAACAGTTTATATTTTTGGCCACTGTAACATTACACACGGTTTGAACAGTAACACTGTTTGAATATTTAATTATAAAATGTCATTTAAATACAAAATCTCCCATTTGAAGCCTCCCTTCCATGTGGGATTGCCTTTTATGGTTTAGAGGAAACATCCAATAATCTTTGTTGTAAGGCCTCACTGGACACTTTACACAACGCTGACACCGGGGAAGGGGCTTGGGTGTTTAGTTCGTCATAAATATTTTGTAACTCTAAATCCAATACATGCTTTAACATGGTTGCTTGGAGGTGTGCCAAGATACGTTAAACAAACATCAACCATGACGACATTCGTAGTTGTCTCCCCCAAAACATGTTTTCTCCTACGCAATAGGGAGTTCATCTCCTATTTGCAACTATAACGGCCTACTTTCTACAACTTTCCGGAGTACGTCTGTAGGAAGTGAGCTGGAAGAACATTTGTGTGGTCTAATGTCAATGACGTCGTACCTGATAGGGGGTCTGTCTCACAGTCCCTGTTCTCGTTCTTCCCAAAGTTTTTGGGAAGGGTTTTCCACACCAAACTCATCCAAGCACGGCTTTATAGATTTTGTTATAAATGTATTACCGGGGGCCCCAATAATACATCATCAATCCTCAATGCAACGAAACATAATAGATTAATATCAAAGTTAAAGTTAAAGTACCACTGATAGTCGCACACACACTAGGTGTGGTGATATTACCCTCTGCATTTGACCCATCCCCTTGTTCTACCCCCTGGGAGGTGAGCAGTGAGCAGCACCGGTGGCTGCGCTCGGGAATCATTTTTGTGATTCTTCCCATTACCATTTTTTGGTAATGGAAGTTGAACTTAAAGCACCATCGTACAGCAGAGTAGTCATGTAGTGCGTCATTCTCTCCAGGATGCGCCGCAGGGAAAATAAACATTTAATCATGAATGCTCAATATGTATTTGTAGCCTACTTAGTAATTTTGATAGTAGGCTAATATAGACACTTACAGCATGTGTTGCCTTCATTATAAGGCTTATATAAGGCTTTTAATTTTTTGTGACTCTAGACAGATTTGTTTTTTTGGTCCAATATGGCTCTTTCAACATTTTGGTTTGCCGACCCCTGACGCCCTGATTCTTTAACCCGTACGATTAATCACAAAACATTATCGCATCAGTCATGTATGAACACAGATTAATTGTGCTATTTCTTTTGCCTGCACATGCTCCTCTACATTAACCGCGCATGGCTACCTGAAAGGTGTAGCAGGTTAATATACAAGCAGATCAATGCGTACGTCATCTGCATACTCAGTCTGGTGTAAAACAAATACATGACATTTTGTTACATAGTGCTTGATACCGTGGTAGAGCGTAATATGTGTGTGTGGGAAAAAATCACAAGACTATTTCATCTCTACAGGCCTGTTTCATGAGGGTTTCCTCAATCATCAGGAGATTTCTGATGATCTCTTGATGATTGAGGAAACCCTCATGAAACAGGCCTGTAGAGATGAAATAGTCTTGTGATTTTTTCACACACACACACACATATATATATATATATATATATATATATATATATATATATATATATATATATATATATATATATATATATATATATATATATATATATATATATATATATATATCACTACCGTTCAAAAGTTTGGGGTCACCCAAACAATTTTGTGGAATAGCCTTCATTTCTAAGAACAAGAATAGACTGTCGAGTTTCAGATGAAAGTTCTCTTTTTCAGGCCATTTTGAGCGTTTAATTGACCCCACAAATGTGATGCTCCAGAAACTCAATCTGCTCAAAGGAAGGTCAGTTTTGTAGCTTCTGTAACGAGCTAAACTGTTTTCAGATGTGTGAACATGATCGCACATGGGTTTTCTAATCATCAATTAGCCTTCTGAGCCAATGAGCAAACACATTGTACCATTAGAACACTGGAGTGATAGTTGCTGGAAATGGGCCTTTATACACCTATGTAGATATTGCACCAAAAACCAGACATTTGCAGCTAGAATAGTCATTTACCACATTAGCAATGTATAGAGTGTATTTCTTTAAAGTTAAGACTAGTTTAAAGTTATTTTCATTGAAAAGTACAGTGCTTTTTCTTCAAAAATAAGGACATTTCAATGTGACCCCAAACTTTTGAACGGTAGTGTATATATATATATTCTATTTTAGTTGCTTAATTGAGTTTACAACCCCCTGGCGCTGTTTTGTACTGTTTCTGTACTTATTTTGTTTATTGTTTCTTCCATCCATCCATTTCCTACCGCTTATCCCGTCTTGATTGTTTGTAAATGTTCATATTATAAATAAAGGTTTCTAAAAAATAAAAATAAAATACAATTCAAATACATGACATTCTGAAAATAAAATGGCATTCGTGTCAAAATATCAAGGTCTTTTAAAAGTGAATTTAAAGAGGAACTGCACTTTTTAAATTTTGCCTATCGTTCAGTCATTTTGAAAGACGACAAATGTTTTGTTTTTTTTATTCTTTGGTGCACCACTAGATGGTGTTGGGTACCACAGTTTGAGAATCACTTCCTTAGTACATTTAAATAGCGCTTTTTCTTTATAGACGACATGGCGAAAGCTGTAATCGAACCTAGAACTCTCAAGTTGCTGGCAACATGAATGAAAACTGATTATTTTAAGCTACATAAACACAATCATCCATACATCATTTTCTTACCGCTTATCCCTGTCAGGGTCAACTTAATTCAAACCACACCACTAAAACAGTAGCGAATTGCTTAACTGTACCCTCCATGTACATACTAAAATGCTATTAATTTATTTTCTCCGTTTAGTTCTGATATAACAAAACATTGACGAAAAGCTTGTATTTTATTGTTGTAATCTGAAACCGGAAATACAACTACCAACGAAGAAGAACTGGCGCAATGATTCAGGAAGTAACTCGCACAGAAATAGTAGTGACATTACTCCCATTACGCGTATGATTACGACCACAACTATATGGTATGTAATTCATACGTTAGTTTAATGTTGTTTTTTTAAAGATATTGTTTACATTGATGTTTTGTTGTGACGACTGGAACGATCTAAAAGAGACCCCACCAGACGACTCTGAAAATTACGCTAGCCTCTGTATTTACGCAAATGGCGTAAAAGTTTTGCCTCTTGTTTATTTTTTTTAACTTAGCAACCGTAATCAACCATGCCGATCCAGTTTGTCTATGGGAACCAGGACTTTGTTAAAGATGTGTATGCCAATATTGGTAATACATGCCGCATGGTATCGGCATCAAGGTTTGATGCAGCTGTCCAAGCTGGCTGGGCAGACAGGATGGCAAGGGGGTTGTTCCGCTACCATTTAGGGGACTTGCAAACACGTCTCCTGCCTGGTCCATGTGGTTTTGTGGCCCAGTTGAATGTCGAGAGAGGAACTGAAAGAAGAAAGCCACAGAAGATACTCAGTATTCAGCAGGAGTTCAACGCCAAACAGTTTAATTTCAACGTGATCAATCAGGATGAGATCATATTTGAGATGATGAAGGAGCCTGAAGAAGGACATGGAAGTAATCATCAACCTTGCAAGACAGTTGTGTTGGTCAATGTCAGTCCTTTGGAGTTTGGACATTGTCTTTTTGTCCCTTATCCGTCACGCTGCTATCCTCAGGTGCTCACAAAGTCGGCCATTCAAGTCGGCGTTGAATCTGTCCTGCTGAGCTCTGACCCAGGCTTTCGTGTGGGCTTCAACAGTCTCGGGGCTTTTGCATCTGTCAATCATTTACACCTCCATGGATATTACCTGAAACACAAGCTCAATATCGAATCGATGCCAGTCAGGCCAGTTCTTCCTGAAATCGGATTTTACACTTTAATGGGATTTCCTGCAGGTTTTTTGTTCTACACCGAATCAGGGGGCGTGGATGACGTCGCAACCGCCATCTGTCGTGTCACCGACTTCCTGGTGGAGGCCAATGTTGCTCATAACCTGTTCATGACCAGGGGCTGTCCGCCTTGTGGTCACACTCAGAGCGAAATAGATGACAACTTATTGAGGAAAGGTGTGCGGATTGCTGTGTGGCCCAGAGTAGCTTGCTTCGGTACCAAGGAAGAGTCTGCATTGAACATTGCTCTCTGTGAGCTTGCTGGGCATCTGCCATTTAAGAACAAGGTGGACTATGAGCACTTTACGGAATCACATGTAATAGAAAACATTCAACAATATCTTCTACCAGATGAGGATATGCTTAAATTAGAAAAGCAGCTTACTCAGCAGCTAGTAACACCGTAGTGTTTAGACCAGACCTGGGCATTCTGCGGCCCGCGGGCCGCATCCGGCCCTTTGTGCGTCCCTGTCCGGCCCGCGTGAGGCCAATTATAAATTACAAAATAAATTTAAAAAAGTATCTATGTCGAGTGTGCAATACAACGGTGCTGCTTTTGTTTTGAAAATCGTTATTTGTATTACTTCCGTGTGGACGTATGCGTGATTGTGAGTGAATGTGAACAACTGCAATTACAAAATAAAGTTGAAAAAACATCTATGTCCTGCGCGCAATACAACTGTGCTGCTTTTATTTTGAAAAGTATTATTTATGGGCGTGTGTCCGTGTGTAACCTGCGAGTGAAGGTGCACATGCAGCGACAAGTGATGCACGGTTTACACCCGAGACGCTAAAAAGAGAAAAGTTGATGAGGAATGCCGTGTTTTCAACAAGACATGGACTGCAAAGCAACGTCCCCTCACCTAAGGTGCGTGCCTGCGCAATTGCGCACTGCTCAAGCGTCCGCTGCGCGCAGCAAGTATATATGCCGCGCACCAAATCAAATCCCATCTGAATTCTAAACAAAATAAACATATTTATTCTATGGAATTTTGCAATGCAACTTTGAGTGACAGTGACAACAAGCGGCCCTAATGGTGTTCGTCAACACCGTTCAATTGAACACCGTTCAATTATTGTAACGTCTATCGAGATGCTTCGAGGACAGGAATTATATCGATCACTTTATTGAACAAAACTGTTTATATTCGGACATAACCACACCAAAAACATGAGTAAAACAATTCTATCTCGAAAAACTAGTCATTTTCTGCCGTACAAACCAGGCCAAAACCAACTTGTCATCTGTCACCAACACGCATAGCACTAAACCACTGGTGCGTTTAAGGCCACACAAAAAGTCGGACAACTCAAACACCACACAAAGTTACACTATGACTCCTCAGTCATACGTGTGCTTATTTTACTGTCATTTATTATTAATGTTAATTTATATATATTAGTCATGGAATGCTGTTACACACACTATGTTGAAGTATTACTATTATTATTATTATTATTATTATTTATCTTACGGTATACATCAAAAATAATATTGAGCAAAATTTAATTGAAATATTGTCGATGTGGCCCTCCAGCAGTGCTCGGGTAGCTCATGCGGCCCCCGGTAAAAATTAATTGCCCACCCCTGGTTTAGACAAAGCCTTGTAAACTGATGTGCCTATAAGATAAATAAATGAAAAACATATACACTTTTCTAAGCTATTTCACTATTACTTGAACCCTAAATATGTGCAATAATATTTTAAGAGAGATAGATGCCGAGACAGGTAAAATCTTGTTCATCCTCCTGTGGTCGAATATGCAACTTGACAAAATGTGCCAATAATCAGCTAAAGAAAAGTCCCCATTAATTATATAAAATTATTTGAACCAAAATTCTGATTAATCCCCAAGGAGAATATCATTTGCCCAAATGGCGTCACCAAGGTAGTAAAGCCAACTCAAAGGATGTGCATGTTTTCTTGCTCACTCATGATGAGGTTCCTCATTGTTGAATGCACAACCGGCGCAGTGATGTGTGACGGGTTTATTTTACCTCAGCATCCATGTGCTGCCTTGACAACAACATTCAAAGGCATGTGGCTGAAACACTAAATGTAGTTTGTGTTTGGCATCTTAAGTTTGTTGTAATGTACAATATGTGGTTTATATTTGCTAGCTATTTTTCTAGTCTCTCTTTTGTCTGTACTTATTAGAAAATGGTAGCATTAAAAACATACGTTCATTTTAAGACTAAAGACTTGGTAAAATTGAATAAGCTCTGTTTCTTGCCACTTGTTTTCAGACAAGTTTAATTTTGTAAACGTGATAATTGGTGACAATAGATAGTTTAGGCAGTGATGAAAGTATAGGACAAAAATTTAATTTAAAATATACAATACAATAAAAACATTAAAGGTAAATGAATTAATACATTCAGGAGTAAATTGTCAGAAAAGAGTGTACAATGTAAAGTAAGTAAATACAAGATATAGACTAACGCAAGCAGTAACTTAATAAATAATGATAAATGAATGAAACCAGGACAAATTATGTTTTTCTTCCATATACCTTGTAAAGTTTCTTAAACGTACTCCTATTAGTACATTCAGTGCCTTGCTCATTACATAATTTAACTCTGCATACTTATCGCTTAAAAGTTTTTAATGTCGTGTAGGCATACAGATGTTTAAATTTTAGTTTTTCCATATTTTACTCATTTAAAAAAAAAAGGTTAAAGGGATAACTTTTGTCTCTGACACACAAAAAGTGCCAGCCACTCGTGTTTACCTTGAACCCTGTCCAGTAATGGATGACTGAGTCAAACCTGTCAAGCACCTTTCTAATACCTTGTGGAAAATGTTATTTACAGTGAATGCTTCACAGGGTCTGACTCGTGCAGAAGTCATGAGAACCCCTACCTCCTCCTCACGTAACCTCCATTGCCGCACGACGAGGAGTTTGCGAGACTATTCCCTAACAGTATGTCTTCTTTCCATGTTTATAACTTGCAGATTAGAGCATACTTGTAAAGATTCCTCATCATTCTTTATATATTTAGTGATACTTCCAGTTATGTTATTTCAGCATTAGTAGTGAGTGATGAATTCTAGCAACAAATTGAGAATGTACAAACCCCGTTTCCATATGAGTTGGGAAATTGTGTTAGATGTAAATATAAACGGAATGCAATGATTTGCAAATCATTTTCAACTCATATTCAGTTGAATAGGCTACAAAGACAACATATTTGATGTTCAACTTTTTTTTTGTGCAAATAATCATTAACTTTAGAATTGGATGCCAGCAACACGTGACAAAGAAGTTGGGAAAGGTGGCAATAAATATTGATAAAGTTGAGGAATGCTCATCAAACATTTATTTGGAACATCCCACAGGTGAACAGGCAAATTGGGAACAGGTGGGTGCCATGATTGGGTATAAAAGTAGATTCCATGAAATGCTCAGTCATTCACAAACAAGGATGGGGCGAGGGTCACCACTTTGTCAACAAATGCGTGAGCAAATTGTTGAACCGTTTAAGAAAAACCTTTCTCAACCAGCTATTGCAAGGAATTTAAGGATTTCACCATCTACGGTCCGTAATATCATCAAAGGGTTCAGAGAATCTGGAGAAATCACTGCACGTAAGCAGCTAAGCCCGTGACCTTCGATCCCTTAGGGTGTACTGCATCAACAAGCGACATCAGTGTGTAAAGGATATCACCACATGGGCTCAGGAACACTTCAGAAACCCACTGTCAGTAACTACAGTTGGTCGCTGCATCTGTAAGTGCAAGTTAAAACTCTCCTATGCAAGGCGAAAACCGTCTATCAACAACACCCAGAAACGCCCTCGGCTTCGCTGGGCCTGAGCTCATCTAAGATGGACTGATACAAAGTGGAAAAGTGTTCTGTGGTCTGACGAGTCCACATTTCAAATTGTTTTTGGAGACTGTGGACGTTGTGTTCTCCAGACCAAAGAGGAAAAGAACCATCCGGATTGTTATAGGCGCAAAGTTGAAAAGCCAGCATCTGTGATGGTATGGGGGTGTATTAGTGCCCAAGACATGGGTAACTTACACATCTGTGAAGGCGCCATTAATGCTGAAAGGTACATACAGGTTTTGGAGCAACATATGTTGCCATCCAAGCAACGTTACCATGGACGCCCCTGCTTATTTCAGCAAGACAATGCCAAGCCAGGTGTTACATCAACGTGGCTTCATAGTAAAAGAGTGCGGGTACTAGACTGGCCTGCCTGTAGTCCAGATCTGTCTCCCATTGAAAATGTGTGGCGCATTATGAAGCCTAAAATACCCCAACGGAGACCCCCGGACTGTTGAACAACTTAAGCTGTACATCAAGCAAGAATGGGAAAGAATTCCACCTAAGAAGCTTAACTAATGTGTGTCCTCAGTTCCCAAACGTTTACTGAGTGTTGTTAAAAGGAAAGGCCATGTAACACAGTGGTGAACATGCCCTTTCCCAACTACCTTGGCACGTGTTGCAGCCATGACATTTTAAGTTAATTATTATTTGCAAAAAAAAATAAAGTTTATGAGTTTGGACATCAAATATCTTGTCTTTGTAGTGCATTCAATTGAATATGGGTTGAATAGGATTTGTAAATCATTGTATTCCGTTTATATTTACATCTAACACAATTTCCCAACTCATATGGAAACGGGGTTTGTGTTATAATCAATTTGTGTGTTGTGTTGCATCAACACGTGACATTTGCAGAACTACCGTAGAGGGAGTAACTGTGGGTGTGTCCTCATCTTGGCTTACCCTCACCCGAGCTGATGATGCTGGTGACTTTCACTCAGGCAGGTACTGTACTTTTCCAAAGGGCATACTGAATAACGACCAAGCTATCCTCCAAGATGGGCTGCATTCAAAGCTTCAGGGAGTTTTGTGACCGCACCAAAAATACAAATATCCGTTTAAGTCTTCCAGCAGTGTGCATCGTGTGGCAAACAGCCATGATCATCTTGTTTGGAGTTTTTATCCGTTATAACGAGGAGGCGGATCCACACTGGGTAGACTACAAGAAAGTCCATAATATATCCAGTGACATTGACAATGACTTCTACTTCAGATATCCAAGTAAGTGTTAAACAATGTCATGGTTGTCAGGTTGGGTCACTCTCTAGATAAGTGATTCTTAAAACTGTGGTACATGTGCCACTAGTGCAGGGGTGTCAAACTCCTTTTCATTGAGGGCCACGTCGCACTTAAGGCTGCCTTCAGAGGGACGCTTGTACCTGTGAATGTGTGAATATAGATTATACCATTACACAATTTCCTATGCATTTGATTATTTAATTTTTGTATATAAAAAATGATGGATAGCTTGCTTTGAAATCATATGTCAAGGTGAGACAAGCAGATATTTAAGTTTTTATTTTTTCTAAGGAATTGAAATACGGTATATAATGATCAGGGGTGCTCAAGAATCGATTCACATCTGAATCGCCATTGTTATTTATGTCCATTCTAAATTAAATAATAATTTTCAAAAGTCTACTTAAAAAAGTTTTTTTAACAATCTAATTGTAAAAAATTGCAACCAGTTTTGTAAAAGTTTTTATTAATATTCAAACAAAATAATACATTGCGAGAATCGGGTTGAAACGAGAATTCATTCAGAATCGAATTGTCACCCTAAGAATCGGAATTGGATCAAATCGTGAGAAAGATTCTCACTTCTAATAATAAAAAAATATTTGGTCTATGAGCAGATACTAAACGTTTAAAACATATCAAATTTCATGCATTACATAAAAAAAAATTTCTGTCAAAATGGAAACAATGAATAAAACTAATAACAAAGATTAAAGTACGCACATTATTTCTAGGCTTTTGTGGACCACATTAAAATATGTGACGGGCCCGATCTGGCCTATGGGCCTGTAGTTTGACACCTGCACTAGTGGTATGCTAAAGAATCACTTGATTAATGTAAAGTGTTTTATTTTCCAATAACAAACACAGTGTTACTGTTCAAACTTGCGTGTAATGTTACAGTAGCCAAAATATTAAATATACTTATTCAATAAAACCTCTGCTTTGTTTTGAATTATTACTTAGGCCTAATATGCCACTGTATTTTAATGTTGGTCTCTATGGTGGCACTTGGAGAGCCAAGTGTTTTCTAAATTAGTACTTGGTTGAAAAAGTTTAAGAATAACTGCTCTAGATTAAATTATTTAAGTATCAATTTTGTAAACACACCGTCTGCATTTAAAAAGAGTTCAGAATGAGATAAAAACAAGTTATTTGTGTATACATATTGCTATAATAATTACCTATGTTGCTGCCATCCACTGGTGCTTGTTTTCTGTGAAGATCCAGTTGCAACATGTTTCACATAAACCACACTATAACAATTAATAAAACATATCCCTTTGATAAATAATGTGTTGAGAGTAGAGACGTAGATATTATCGGCCGATAAATGCTTTAAAATGTGATATTGGAAATTATCGTTATCTTTTTTTTTCTTATCGGTATCGTTTTTGTTGTTCCATCCATCCATCCATTTTCTACCGCTTATTCCCTTCGGGGTCGCGGGGGGCGCTGGAGCCTATCTCAGCTACAATTGGGCGGAAGGCGGGGTACACCCTGTTGTTTTTTTAAATTAAATCAACATAAAAAACACAAGATACACTTACAATTAGTGCACCAACCCAAACAACCTCCCTCCCCCATTTACACTCATTCACACAAAAGGGTCGTTTCTTTCTGTTATTGATATTCTGGTTCCTACATTATATATCAATATATATCAACACAGTCTGCAAGGGATACAGTCCGTAAGCACACATGATTGTACGTGCTGCTGGTCCACTAATAGTACTAACCTTTAACAGTTAATTTTACTCATTTTCATTAATTACTAGTTTCTAGGTAACTGTTTTTATATTGTTTTACTTTCTTTTTTTATTCAAGAAAATGTTTTAAATGTATTTATTTTATTTTATTTTATTATTATTTTTAAAAAGGACCTTATCTTCACCATACCTGGTTGTCCAAATTAGGCATAATAATGTGTTAATTCCACGACTGTATATATCGTATCGGTTGATATCGGTAATTAAAGAGTTGGACAATATAGGATATCGGCAAAAAGACATTATCGGACATCCCTAGTTGAGAGCAATATTATTAAATCAAGTCGCAAATTGGAGTCATTTTGTTTAGTGAGGTAATGAAAGACTTCTGTAAATGTGGGTTTTAATAGTTTTTACTCTGCTGTTTGTCACAATTTCATCAAATATTTTATAGTGAAAACATGTTGTACCATTCAGATAGCTGTGGACATGTTTTGTAAATAACACTTACTGGGTTATGCTGGTATCCGTTTAGTTTCGAGAATTGGTTTATGAAAGCAGATGCGGTCCTAGCCTGTTTGGAGCCCTGAGCAAGAGAACCCCTCTGAGCCCCCCCTAACCCCCAACCCAGAATCAGCAACAGACAAACACAATATTTTATCATCTATAATCTTAAATACAAAAAGATAAAGTAAATACTGTATGTCAACGTGAATAGCAATGTAAATCGTACAAAACCTTTGTCACACAAATACAGATGAATAAAATAAATATAATTTGAAATAGATAGTACAGGCGTAAAGTGCAATCTAAAACCTGACTTTTTAGCGTCTTTGATGCAAAATCTAATCATTACATCATCATACACAATCTGTTGTACAAACGCATGATTGATATTGCTGATGATGGCAAGTCCAGAAAGCTGTTCCTGTGACGAAGTGGACCTCAGGTATACGTATTGATAAGCTTTAGCCTGAAAACACCTTTGTCCATTTTGAACTCTGAGCTCGTCCTCATGCACAAGAAAAAACACAATAGTAATATGGGATGCCCCAGTGCCCACTCAACTAACTTGACGTGGAAAAAAAATGTATATTCTCCATGTCAGTCTTTTATTAGGCACCGTGCTTCATTAGAGTGGTAGTCTAGAAGAGAAGTGGCAAGTTTTTTTGAGTGGGGAGATTGCACCCTGGGCGGTCGCCCACATTGCCCATCGTAAAAACTGCCTCTGCATAAACGAGGTGGACTGAGACAAAAATTGGGTTCAGAATGGCAAACAAAGCAGATAGTGTGCCAACTCCCACCATTGATGTGCATAACGGCATGTCCATATTTGAAAATATACCCAGAGACAGGTGTTTTATTTTGAAAGCATGTATGTGTTGATAGAGAATGGTCCGCCTGGCCATTTAGCCAATAAGCTTTGATTATGTAACACTCCAGGGCACACCTGAGAGAGTTACTGTAGTTACTAGGCAAGGCACGGCAGAAAATGATCCATAAATTAACGAGTACATCAGCCCCTTATTCAAACTCAAAATTATTTCTACCGTGCCAGAATGCACAGCAGTTTTTTAGAATGTTCCTGCAAAAGTTGTGATCATTTGAGGCTTATTTTTTTCAATAACATTGCATCAACTTGTGATTTTATTAATTTTGTTATACCTTGTTATAAGTGTAACCTTAACCACAAAAAGAACAGCTGGATTAATTAGCAAACCTATGTTTTTTTTTTATTGCACATAAATGTGTGCATAGTTTGCAAAACATATACTTCATTGATGTTTTACACTTTATCAGCTCCCATTGCTTTACAAGGCCTGTGTTTATATACTTTGTTCAAAATATAAACAACCGTAAATTAGGGTTGTACGGTATACCGGTATTAGTATAGTACCGCGATACTAAGGAATCACTTTCGGTACGATACCGTCTCTGAAAAGTACCGGTCCCACACCCCGCTGTGCCCGCGTCGAAGTCACGTCGTAACATTGCTGGTTTACGAGCAGACGAGCATGTTCGGCGGCACACAGTCACAGAGTACTTACAAGCAGACACAGTGTGTAGACAGAAAAGGGAGAACAGACACATTTTGGCTTAAAAACTAACGATAAAGGTGAAGTTATAACACTGAAACGCTCTCAGGAAGAGGTGCTTTAAGACATGGCTAGATAGCTAGCGGCTAACGTCCATCCACCGTCGGCAGTGTTTTAGCTACTTCTAAATCACCAATCCTCGCCTCCATGGCGACAAATAAAGTAAGTTTCTTACAAGTATTATCCCTGCAGGACGAGGAATAGCTAAACATGCTTCACTACACACCGTAGATCACCGGCATCAAAATGTAAACGAACGCCATTGGTGGATCTACACCTAATATCCACTGTAATGATATCAAGTGCAAGCACGTATCGAGTCGATACTACTATGTTTACGTCGATATTTTTTGGCATCACAACATCTTCTTTCGTTTTTTCAAAATATATATGATGTTTATAAACTCAGGAAATATGTCCCTGGACACATGAGGACTTTGAATATGACCAATGTATGAGCCTGTAACGACTTGGTATCGGATTGATATCCGAATTTGTGGTATCATCAAAAACTCATGTAAAGTATCAAACAGAAGAATAAGTGATTGTTACATTTTAACAGAAGTGTAGATAGAACATGTTGGAACAGGAAGTAAGCAGATATTAACAGTAAATGAACAAGTAGACTATTAATTCATTTTCTACCACTTGTCCTTAATAATGTTGACAAAATAATAGAATGATAAATGACACAATATGTTACTGCATACATCAGCAGACTAATTAGGAGCCTTTGTTTGTTTAATTACTACTAAAAGACAAGTTGTCTAGTATGTTCACTATTTTATTTAGGGACTTAACTGCAATAAGAAACATATGTTTAATGTACCGTAAGATTTTTTGTTAAAATAAAGCCAATAATGCAATTTTTTTGTGGTCCATTTTATTTAGAAAAGTACCGAAACGTACCGAAAAAATGTTAGTACCTGTACCAAAATATATCGTTACAACACTACTGTAAATATATAGTCTGTACACCTATTAACCGTTTGTGTAAGCAGGAATTTTTTTTATTAAAGCTTCTATATTAAATCCAAAGGAAATGAAAATGCATGTGAGTTTTTTTATTTTTGACTAACAAATTACAGCAAAATATTCTCAATACCAGCTGTTAAGACTTTTGGGGGCAAAATGGGTTGTTAATTGCACCACTTTAAAGGCATCCATGTCACTTTTGAATCTTTATTTTGATCATTCATTTACTTGAGATTTGGATAGATGATGACAATAGAGAACTACATGTCATAATACAGAAGGGGCTACTACAGTATTGACCCAAATATAAGCTGTTTTCCGTAGAAAAAAAACAGTGTCTTTTATTCAGTCTAGAGATTTATACATGCAATCCAACCGATGGGGCCAAACAATTTCCCCCTAAACGAGGCACAGCCTTTCTTTCTGTCACTCACACACAGTAGAGACTAATAGATGCAACCGTGACACTGGGAAAAAGTGTTAGCAAACAGAGGAGGCATGATAATGCACGTTTTAAGATAATTGTGATCAATGAAGCAGAGTCAGTGAAAAGTGAGAACAATTGCGGCGTATCATATTTTGTCTATATTTCATTTTAAACAAACCTTTCCCCCTATAATATAAACGGGACTTGAAAAAAGATTCAGATTAGTTATATTTGAACATATATAGTTTCAAAATGATGCATCACATCCATCCATTTTGTAATGTTTAAAACGTCTTTACAACATGTCCAAAAAAGGGTAGGAAGAAGCAATGCTAATTTAATCCTACCCATTTTCTATTTCATAACAATTTCAATTTAAAAACATATGTTCACTCCTTGTACTCTGTATCTACACATTTTACACATCACAATCAGTATTGTGGTAATACAACCGTTTTCTTCATAACTCGGTAAGTCACTTATGATGAGATAAATAACTTCTTTACTTAATTCCATAATTAAAAAAAGAGGTGTGATATATTCTGGTCAATATGGTTATTTGCTGTTTCTAAATAAACCACACTAATTTATCTTTTTGTGCTATTCTCTGTCCCTTCAACCGCAAACATAATCACTGGTTAAGGTTTCCAGGATGTCCATGTGATGATCTTTGTAGGATTTGGCTTCCTGATGACTTTTCTCAAGCGCTACAGCTTCGGTGCTGTGGGTTTCAACTTCCTCATCGCAGCTTTTGGCATCCAATGGGCGCTGCTCATGCAGGGCTGGTTCCACTCCCTGGACTGGACCGATGGAAAGATCAAAATAGGAATCGAGAGGTATGTGTTTCGTCCTCCAGCTAAAACAGCATTGTAGGATTAAATAAAATGTGTTTCATCCTACTCCTTTTTGGACACGTTGAATTTGGTAAACATGTCTAAAACTAATAAACCTTGCCAAGCTATTTGTAAATATACAGTCAAGTGACACATAGTTGTTTTGTATTACTACAAAAAAGTTTCTGATGGAATATGTTTCCACCTGCATGGTTTCCACACAAAGAAAACAAGTGATGCTGGAGAAACCAGTCCAACGTTCCCATAGGGATACGTTAGCTCTAATAGCGGTTTTTAACGGTTGACTGGTCAGATAACGTAAACAGAGGCTTCACACTTCAGAAAAATGATGATGCTATTGGAATGTAGAGGCATTATGCTCAGCTTGTGCTTTTCAGATGAACAGTGATGAACTATTTCTATTTTTTTTTATCCTCCTCAAAGCTTAATTAATGCAGATTTCTGTGTGGCGGGCTGCTTAATTGCTTATGGAGCCGTGCTGGGTAAAGTCAGTCCAGTTCAGCTGATGGTATTGACTCTGTTTGGCGTCACGTTGTTTGCCGTGGAGGAATATATCATCCTCAGTGTCATACATGTAAGTTGGACTTATGTTTACAGTAGTGTCTCTTTTTGTACATGGATATACAGTGGTACCTCAACTTGAGAGTGTCCAAATTAAAGAGTGTCTTGAGATAAGAGCTGTCTCTCCGTTATCTGTTCTGCATCCCATAGATGTACGATCCGACCAAAACGTCGGTCTTACTCGCTAGCATTAGCTTATAGCGAGTGATCAACTTAACTTTTTCCAACCATGGGAAGGAATAAAGTGAGTGTAAAGGACCGTGCTGAGGAGAAGAAGCAGATTATATTCTTTGAATAAAAATAAATAAATAAACAAAAACATGATTGAGCGTGCTGCCAACTTGACAAAGCAATTGAAGCGTATTGCTGTTAGTCTGCACTAAACTGAAGCAGAATGAGTCAATAACGCTAGCCAAGAATGTACATATAATATCTTAATGCAAATAATTATCCATTCAAATATGGAAACGCTGCCGATGGTGTGTTTGACTGAAAAGAGATACCTTAGAAGTCAACTCTCTGAGGTAAATGCTGTACAATATTATTGCATTACTCTATAAAACTACTGTGGTTGTTTGTAATAGATTATATTGTCTTGTTTTTATAAATTGTTTTTAAAGGTGTGTTACATATTAAAACATGATAATTAAATTCATTTCAGTAGTAGACATTGATTTGAGATCCACGTGTTTTGAGTTAAGAGCTCTATCACAGTACCAATTAATCTCTTAAATTGAGGTACTACTATACATGCAATATTTCTCACCACTTAAAAATATGTACAATAAATAGTGCATGGTATCCCCTAAAGGCCCGTGATGCAGGAGGCTCCATGGTGATCCACACATTCGGGGCTTATTACGGCCTTGCCATCTCGTGGATGCTCTATCGACCAAACTTAGACCAGAGCAGTCGTCTGCAGGGCTCGGTCTACCACTCAGATGTCTTCGCTATGATTGGTAGATATGAGATGAAGCTGCACAACTTTACTGTCTTCATTCTGTGAGGGACTTTGTGATTTTGCGCCCCGCTGTTCTTATGGGTAGGAACTATCTTTCTGTGGATGTTCTGGCCCAGTTTCAATTCAGCCATCACTGACCATGGGGATGGGCAGCACCGGACCGCCATTAACACCTACCTGGCCTTGGCAGCAACAGTGCTCACCACTGTCGCCATCTCAAGCCTCTTTGAGAAGCATGGCAAACTGGACATGGTAACATCCTCTGATAAGAATGAAAACCATTTTTTGTTCCATAATCAAGTGTTTATGAAGCAAGTTTCTTCTTCTGCTTTACAGGTTCACATCCAGAACTCCACTCTGGCTGGAGGTGTGGCAGTTGGAACTGCAGCAGAGTTCATGCTGATGCCTTACGGCTCTCTAATAGTTGGCTTCTGCTGTGGTGTCATCTCCACGCTGGGATATATCTTCCTCACGGTATTCTTCACTCTGAGTTTTGATCAACTGTCTTAGGACTTAAGATCTTAAAGTAACTAATCAGGGGTGTTTTTGGTTCCAAATTTAAACTCTTACGCAGCTTGCAAAGATTGTAATAAATCCATTAGAAGAAGACAGCCTGCAGTTTCCTTAAACTTGGATACGCACATCTATACCTTTGGCCATTCTAAATCAGTAATTTCCAGAAGTTATCTCTTCCTGTGAGAAACCTCCATTTTACTAATTATTTCCAATGTTGAAAAAATGTGTGTCAACGAAGATTAGCGTCAGCCTTTGATAGTAGGCTAATATAGACGCTTACATCATGTGTTGCCTTTATTATAACACTTATATAAGGCTTTTAATTTTTTGCGGCTCCAGACAGATTTTTTTTTTTGTATTTTTGGTCCAATATGGCTTTTTAAACATTTTGGGCTGCCGACCCCTGCTCTAAATTGTCAATTGGTGGGTAAGTCACTGAATTAAATTGATCCCGCACCAGCAAACCAAAAGTCAGGTGTGTTACCTACTACAGAGTTCGTTTTCCAGGTCATAAAAACCTGGAAAGTAATGACATTTTAAAATGCAATTTCCAGGTCCTGGAAAAGTAATGGGAAGTAATATTTTCTCAAAGGAAAATAATGGAAATATATCGATAGTTGCATTAATCCAAACAATTGATGAAATGTAAATTGCTGCGGACCGTCATGGCATTTTGGTGGTGTGGAAAATGTGTCAGTCTAGCCCAGGGGTCGGCAACCCGCGGCTCTAGAGCCGCATGCGGCTCTTTAGCGCCGCCCTAGTGGCTCTCTGAAGCTTTTTCAAAAATGCATGAAAAATGGATAAAAGATGAGGGGAAAAAAATATATTTTTTTGTTTTAATTAGGTTTCTGTAGGAGGACAAACATGACACAAACCTCCCTAATTGTTATAAAGCACACTGTTTATATTAAACATGCTTCACTGATTCGAGTATTTGGCGAGCGCCGTTTTGTCCTACTAATTTTGGCGGTCCTTGAACTCACCTTTAGTTTGTTTACATGTATAACTTTCTCCGACTTTCTAGGACGTGTTTTATGCCACTTCTTTTTCTGTCTCATTTTGTCCACAAAACTTTTAACGTTGTGCGTGAATACACAAAGGTGAGTTTTGTTGATGTTATTGACTTGTGTGGAGTGCTAATCAAACATATTTGGTCACTGCATGACTGCAAGCTAATCGATGCTAACATGCTATTTAGGCTAGCTATATGTACATATTGCATCATTATGCCTCATTTGTAGCTATATTTGAGCTCATTTACTTTCCTTTAAGTCATCTCAATTTAATGTATATCTCACGACACACTATCTGTATGTAATATGGCTTCTAATTTGTTGCGGCTCCAGACAGATTTGTTTTTGTATTTTTGGTCCAATATGGCTCTTTCAACATTTTGAGTTGCCGACCCCTGGTTTAGCCTGTGTGGGTATGCGGAATGCAAGCGCCTACGAACTGCAGGCACACTTATTAGCGAGTTACTTCTGCAAGCAAATTCACCATGTTGATAAAATATGTGTATCCTGTGTTTCCGGACAGCTAGATTGCAACGAAATGGAACTGTGGTGTGAGAACACTCTGCCTCTTCTGCACTTTAAAAGACTCTTAACAAAAAAAAGACTCCCAACAAACAGCATCTTTAGTGTTGTTTGACAAAAGCATAAACAACCCTTTGTCCACCAAATGGATTTATATGTGAGGCTGAGGGATGGAGCAAAAGTAAGGAGTAGATATGTTGATACTGACATATGAGAAGATGTATCTATTTGTGCCTGTTTTTATTGTTTTAGAGAGGCACCATACACTTACATGCAAACTTAATTTTACTAAGGATTCAAGGAACTTATTGTAATAGCAGCACCAAATGTAGTGCCCGGGGTACCATATTTAGCCCAATGAGAACCACAGGAACAAGAGTATGTACTTAATGATCTAGTATTAGTGTTACAAAATGGGGCCCGCGGGCCAACATTGGCCGGCCTGGTTGTTGCATTTGGCCGGCAAAAGGTTGGCTTCTGAAATGTAATACATGTTCAAATTGACCTCTCTCAAGCTCACATAATCTTTGATGGCATGTCTGCAAGGGTAATTAGTTGCCATCCGTTAATATTTCGCACTAATTAAAAGAACTGACTACTCCGGCTTCCTCCCACCTCCAAAAACATGCACCTGGGGATAGGTTGATTGGCAACACTAAATTGGCCCTAGTGTGTGAATGTGAGTGTGAATGTTGTCTGTCTATCTGTGTTGGCCCTGCGATGAGGTGGCGACTTGTCCAGGGTGTACCCCGCCTTCCGCCCGATTGTAGCTGAGATAGGCTCCAGCGCCCCCCGCGACCCCGAAGGGAATAAGCGGTAGAAAATGGATGGATGGAAAAGAACTGAATTACATACATTAGGCCAGTGGTTCTTAACCTTGTTGGAGGTACTGAACCCCACCAGTTTCATATGCGCATTCACCAAACCCTTCTTTAGTGAAAAATAAAATGTTTTTTTTTTAATTTAATCTTAATTTATAAATATTAATCATAAAATGATATTATATTAAAGACATACTAATAAAGATATATTTTATCAACAGAAAGTTACAGGAATGTACACATGATCCCATGTTTACATCTCATTGTGCAACATGTGAATGTTTTAGTGGGAAATAAATGCGTTATCGGAAAGTGGTACAGATTATTTCCAAAGCAGTACCCCCACCCAGACATACAATACTACTTGTGGGGCGGTATAGCTCGGTTGGTAGAGTGGCCGTGCCAGCAACTTGAGGGTTCCAGGTTCGATCCCCGCTTCCGCCATCGTAGTCACTTGGGCAAGACACTTTACCCACCTGCTCCCAGTGACACCCACACTGGTTTAAATGTAACTTAGATATTGGGTTTCACTAGAGGAAAGCGCTTTATAAATAGAATTCACTTCACTTCACTACTAGTACACAGCTCATGAAAAACTATATTTTTTGTTATTGTCATTGTAAGTGGCCAAAACACTTATTTTAGAAAATAATCCCATGGAAATGACTGCTATCATTTGAATATAATAATAAAACATCCATCCATCCATCCATTTCCTACCGCTTGTCCCTTTTGTGGTCATTAACGTGGTATTTAGTCAGGTTTGGGACAGGTGTGCTGCTGGTGTGGCCACAGTGTGCACATCTAAGTTAAAGTACCACTGATAGTCACACACACACTAGGTGTGGCGAAATTATTCTCTGCATTTGACCCATCACCCTTGATCACCCCCTGGGAGGTGAGAGGAGTACTGGGCAGCAGCGGTGGCCGCGCCCGAGAATCTTTTTTGGTGATTTAACCCCCAATTCCAACCCTTGATGCTGAGTGCCAAGCAGGGAGGTAATGGGTCCCATTTTTATACTCTTTGGTATGACTCGACCGGGGTTTGAACTCACAACCTACCGATCTCAGGGCGGACACTCTAACCACTATGTCACTGAGTAGGTCCACGCATATAAAAAATTAGAGGGAACATTGTTTGGGGGTATCCATAATACGCAGATAGGGAGAAGTTTTTATTTACACGATGAGTCGGATGTGTCCTGACCTCTGCGGCGGAGGCTCCGCCGAACCCCAAAGGCCGACTCACCGAACCCCTAGGGTTCGATCAAACCCAGGTTAAGAACCACTGCATTAGGCTGTTTGTATGTCACGAATAAAATCGCTGTGTTTGGCCCGCAGCCGATTGGCACATTTTCTCTTTGGCCCTTGGAGACAAAAAGTTTGGGCACCCCTGGTCTACACTATAAAAAATAACTGGTGTTTATAGCCAGGAAGTAGTCAAAACAAGTACATTCGTCAGAGCTCTGTGCATTATACATGTTGTTTTGTACATTAGTGTATAACTATGTGTACACTAGTGCTTCGTTTTTTTTGTATGCTCTACTTTTCGTATGATTTGGTTTTTGACAAAAAATGTTGCCAAAATTATGCCCCGGTTTTTGCACACTGTCTCGTTTAACACACAGACAAACAAAACAAAGCAAACTAGTCTGTGTGCCATGTATTATTCCGTGGAATCGAGTGCCCAAACAAAGAACCCCAAGTGTTGGCGACTCTGTCTCTGTGTTGTTTTTTATTGAGTAAAAATGCAAAATAAGCTACCGTGGGGCCAAAGGCAGTAGTGCGTGTTTAAAAAGGTGCTAAACACTATTGAAATCAAGAAAATAACTCGTAGCAAAGTGCAAAGGTACTCTAAAGAGTCTTCAATCGAGGTAAAAGTGTATTTTACGTAGTTTTCTGCATGTAAAACTATGATTATTACGTCTGCCAGGAGGTTATGTAATCATTGCCATTGGTTCGTTAGTAACGTTAAATACCTACAAAAGTTATAGGCAGATTTTAATGAAACTTTAAGAAAATGTCCAAAGTGTTATAAAGAATAACTGATTAGATTGTGGGGCTAATCCAGACCATGTTTGCTGCGTTACCTTAATGTTTACGTTTCTTAATGTGTGTATGCCAACGACCCCGTAGAGACAAAGATAGTTGATGACTGTGTTCACTCCATGTCTTTAATTCCTCTTGAGATAGCTCAACAAGTATTGGACACATTTTGATGAAACTTTCAGGAAATGGGATAAGAAATAGTGACGCTTTTCTGAATTCAGGCCTTCTTCACTTTTAGGATATAGGGTCTGGCGGAGGTCTGCACTCTCCGAGTACTTTTTTAGTTCTCTATAAAATGTGTTTTTTGTTGATATTTTAAATTTTATGTCTGGATAAGAAATATATTTACAAAAATTCATATATCCTCAGTTTTTGTACAATGTTCAATATTTTGGAACAAATTACTAACAGAGGTACTAGAGATGTATCAATACTACTATTACTACTAATAATAATGGATTAAATTTATGAAGCACTTTTGTAGACACTCAGCGCTTTACAGAAAGAAATGAGAACCCATCATTCATTCACTCCACATTTACAATTGCTTGATGGTGGTAAGCTACATTTGTAGCCACAGCTGCCCTGGTGTAGACTGACGGAAGCATGGATGCCAATTTGCGCTTACGGCCCCTCCATTGGCCCCTTCGTTCACATTCATACACATGTGTGAGCGGCACCGGGAGAAAGGCGGGTGTAGTGTCTTGTCCAAGGACACAACGGCCGTGACTAGGATGGCGGAAGCTGGACTCAAACCAGGAACCCTCAAGTTGCTGGACGGCTGCACTACCATCTTAGCCACGGCTCCCCACAGTATTAATGATAATTGCAGGAAAAACTTGAAAAACCGTGATTGATAACTGCACTTTGATAAACTCACAGACTGACCAGCACCCGCTCGCTAACTTAAATACTAACATGAAAACAAGAGATATTAACATCTTTTCCCATTTAGAAACAACATACCCTAATCTAAATTTATATAAAAACATTGCTGTCTGAGCAACTAATCTATTCAATTGTGCACATTGAACCTACAGGTTGTGGTCTCTTAGTGTCTCTTAGTATGATCGTTCTATACCAGGGGTCTCAAACATGCGGCCTGCGGGCCAATTGCGGCCCGCGAGACGTTATTGTGCGGCCCGCACCTTAGTATGAACGTTTAATGTTAGTGCGGCCCGCGAGAATTATATGAATGGCGCTTGACAGCGCTGTGTGTGGAGCTGAAGCATTTTTGCCAACCCTCCCGATTTTCACCCTTCAACAATACTGAGGACAATAATATTGAGTCAACAATACTGAGGACAACAATATTGAGTCAACAATACTGAGGACAACAATATTGAGTCAACAATACTGAGGACAACAATATTGAAGACACGAGGTTTAGCGTCCACTTTTTCTACATACTAACAATGTGCCTGCACAGTCACATATTATATGCGGCTTCAACAGACACACGTAAGCGACTGCAATGCATACTTAGTCAACAGTCATACATGTCACACTGAGGGTGGCCATATAAAAAAAACGTTATCAATGTTACAAATATGCTCCACATTGTGAACCCACACCAAACAAGAATGACAAACACATTTTGGGAGAACATCCACACCGTAACACAACATAAACACAACAAAATAAATACCCAGAATCCCTTGTAGCCCTAACTCTTCCGGGCTACAAGGAATCTACCAATCATGGTGTGGTATATGGCTCTCAAGGGCCGAACATTGACGTCACTTGCGTGATGCACGCAGAGAAACGTTTTGCTGCTTTTCCACGAGACCCGCACCCGCTCTCCCTCCCTCCCTCCCTCTCTCGCTCTCTCTCGCTCTCTGTCACTGTGTGTGTCTTTCTCGCTCCCGCTGGTCCGAGCGGGGGAGACGAGCGGTGCGGTAGCTTCCGAAGGAGCGAGCGACAATACAAAAGTATGGTGCACTGGACCCCAGCGCTGATACTCCGACAGAGAGTCGCTGGGCGAATCGGACGTATAACACGTTAGTCGTGATTGGGGCTAATTGTGCTACCAAAACTGTAAACTCCACAGCGAGCCCCCCCGCCCCTCCCGTTGGCTCCAGACAAAGACGATTTTTGTTATTTGGGTCCAAAATACCCCTGCGTTAGTGGAAAAGCGGCAAATGAGTGAAAGCGAGAGAAACGTTGCCATGGAGACGAGGGTTGTCTTACGTCCCTGGCTGCAGTCACACCGCGACACCTTTCCGTCAGTAATAATGTCCCCGATTACCTGGACCAATTCAAATCGTTATTTGTTTTTTTTATTGTTTAATTTGCATTGCCTCACACGATGAACACTACATATATTTTTATATGACGCCGTGTAACACTCCGGGAGCCGTCACTTTTTCCCGGTACTTTCCGCCGACCGCCGTGTTGCTGTCGGGAGGAAAAGCGGAACGACACACATTGCGGAAATAACATTATTCTCCGTGCGTCGGTTAAAGACAAATATATTCCACAACCCCAAATATGTCTTTTTCAAAGCCTGCAGTGAAGAGAAAGGTTAGTGATGAGCAAAGACAATTCCAGGAAAAGTGGGAGATGCAATATTTCTTTGTTGAGCACAGGGGCACCCCGACGTGTCTTATTTGCACAGAGAAAGTTGCGGTGCACAAGAAATACAATTTAAAACGTCATTATACCACTAGACATGCTGAGGAGTATGCAAAATACCAGGGAAATGAGAGAGTGAACCGGGTTGCACATTATGTGTATGTGTATACATTGTTGCTGACTGGAGAAATCAAATTATTATTGTTAGAATAGAATAGAAAGTACTTTATTGATCTCTGGGGGAAATTCAGCACCACAGTTCGCTCACAATAGACAAGAATAACAATAAATAATATAATATATTATATATATAATATATAAATAATATAAATATATTCTACATATACTACATAAACTCTACATTTAAGTGCAGTCAAGGAACATATGCATTATACAGTCTGATGGCTGTCAGTATGAAGGACCTCCTGTGTCGTTCCGTGTTGCATTTTGGGAGTCTGAGCCTTCCACTGAACGTGCTCATTCTCCCCGCAAGGTCCGAGTGTAGTGGGTGGGAGGTGTTGTCCATAATGGCTAGGAGTTTTGCTAGACTTCTCCTCTCTTGTTATTACTTATGACTGCTTTATTTACTTAATTCTCATTTTGTTCATTTATATTTTGATTTTATTTTGTGTTGTGTTGAAAATAAAAATAAAGACATTTAAAAATAATTTTTTTAAGAAATCTTTTCTTGCGGCCCAGCCTCACCCAGACTCTGCATCCAGTGGCCCCCAGGCAAATTGAGTTTGAGACCCCTGTTCTATACTCAGAAGAAAAGAAAGAGGGTTTTTTTTACGGTGCGTTCAAGGACTGTTGAATAGAGTACGACACAATGCTCACCAGAAATAATAAATAATAATAGATTTTATTTATTATTCACTGTTTACCTAAAAACAGATTAAATACTAAGACTTAAACATTATCAGTGAAGCATAAGAAACAAAACATTTTCAAACTAGTGGGTTTTCTAACAATGTGCCTATTGATTTTTGTTATTTCCTATTGTTACATCCCTGTGAAGTACCACTGCTTTTTTTTTTTTTTTTTACTTCTTGTTTGGAATGTTTTATAGTCTAGTCCTGATGTAATGTTTCTTATGCAGCCCTTCATGGAGAAGCACCTGAAGATCCAGGACACGTGTGGAGTCCACAACCTTCACGCCATGCCTGGTCTTATCGGTGGCATTGTGGGAGCCATTACTGCTGCAGCCGCGTCCGAGTCTGTTTATGGGAAAGAAGGGTGAGTGAAGAGGAAAACGGCAGTCCACAAGTGCAGTAGTAATGTGTGTCAACTTGTGTTTATTGAATTTGTCATTGAAGACTGAAAAACACCTTTGACTTTGATGGTGACTTTGAAGACATGACACCGACGAGGCAGGGGGGTCACCAGGCTGCGGGCATCTGTGTGGCCGTCTGCTTTGGTGTAGGTGGAGGCATCATGGTTGGTATGTGGACACTGATGGCGAATGTGGCAAAGGTGTTTTGGTCCAAGTTTAGGATGTCTTTGCTGTCGGCGCAGGTTTTATTTTAAGGTTACCTATCTGGGGCGATCCAGCTGATGACAACTGCTTTGACGATGAAGTCTACTGGGAGGTTAGTGAGCCAAATGTCTGACTTTCCTCTATGATTCAGTCAAACATTATATTATTTAAATTGTAGGTGCCTGATGATGAGGAAAGTGTTCCACCAGTACTGCAGTACAACAACCACATGTTGAACAAAGATGTGTAAGTCTTTACTTACTTTAATTATTTGCTGGCGTACCCCCCGCCCCGCCCAAAGGAAAATAAAATGTTTACACCCCCCCAAATTACAATATTGACAAGTCCTGATACTCTTTTTGTATGTTTATGACAGGGGTAGGCGACCTTTTTGGCTCAAGGGCCACATGGCTTTTGAAATTTGGCTGCATACATGATGCATTTCAAAGCATATCGTATCTGCTGAAACTAAGAGTAGACTTCCCAAACATAGGCTATACGTCTATTTTCAACAATATCATACCAGAACCTCAATGAAACACAAAAATGGTATTACAGGGTTAACACTTACGTTCTCTTTCAGTGGGAGCAGTGTTGTTGATCACCCTTTTTTTTGCCAATGTGTTTTTTATTTATTTATTTATTCACACAATATAAACAGTACAAAAGGTAACATTGTAAAAAAAAAAAAAAAACACAAACAAAACAAAACAGACAAGTAATGAGAAATACATAATAAGAAATAAGTGCAGGTGAGAAAAGAAACTCAAAAAGTCTTATGCAAGGTTCTCACCTAAAGCAGTAAATTAACAAACAAAATTAAACATAGTATATAGAAAAAAGAAGATAATAAGTACCTTTTGTGGATTGAGTCTAGGTGTGTGTGTGTGTGTTTGTGTGTGAGGAAGTATAGGGCTACCTTGTAAGGTAGGAACAGATGGAGAATGTTGGCTAATCAAGATGGCCCTTAATCTATGTTTAAAGTTACTGCCCACCGTGAAAATGAGTTTGACACACCTGCTTTAATGACATTATTTATTTTTAAATACAGTGTGGTGTATTAAGGCAAAATAAATATTCTGTCAGTGTCCAAATATTTCCGACTGTATGGTGTGGTTCATGCCTTTTTTTCCTTTACTTTATATTCCAGAATAATTGCATGTCAATTATTAATAATCTGGATTATAATTTTTTTTCTGTCTGTGCTCTAATTTATGTGATTAAAAGTTGCTCATTAAAAGGATAACAAGAGAAAATTAGAGAATCATTCACTGTAGGTGAACATTATTTTTCTATAAAACTTATAAAAAGTCCATGTCGCTTTGACTTTCTGTAGAAAGACAGCAGCAATAAGCACCTACCATCTTGCATACTATACGGCCTTTCACACTGAGCCAGACTACTGTGCTGTGTGTAATTGAACAAAAATAATCAATCAAACTTGATTTATGTAGCACTTTTTATGCAAAAGGAAACACAAAGTGCTTTACACCAGTAAAACGAACATGCACACACACACAGCACTATTGACAGTAAGACATGGCACTGAGATAGCGAAAAACACTGGAGAATAACTAAACATGTATGGAATCTAAAAAATATACAGTATATACAATTATTTTTAAATATATGTAAAAAAATATATATCATTAATAAATAATTAAATGAATAAATACATAACTTATTGATAGTAATAGTAGTAAAAATAACGATAAATAAAATAGAACAACAACTAAGAACCTTTTGAAGAGTTTAAAATAATAAATAGAAAGCCTGATTAAAAAGGTGTGTCTTTGCCATTTAAAAAAAAAGAGAAATCAATGGTATCTGCAGTAATGATGTCATACTTACAATAAATACATGATGTGTTATAGTATGTAATATATGATAAATGTTTCTGCAAACATACTAACGACATACTGACAAAAAATGGGCCATGCATTTGTGAACGATTGAACAATTTGAAAACTTCTCTTTTTGGTAAAGCTTTTAGTTCATGCACCTTTTAACTAATCCACTTTGTATCCTTTTTATGATGTTGCCCCTGTTGTTTTAGATTGAATTGTTGTTTTACTTCACCTATGTTTTGTACAGCGCTTTGTGGTTTTATATGTGAAAAGTGCTTTATAAATAAAATGTACTTACTTACAATCAGCCTCATCTCAGGTGTTGCCACGTATTTGACCAGAAAATGTGCAAATTCTGCGAATAAAAAAAACAACTTTAGACATTACCAATTAAAATAATACAGGGAAAATAAAAAATATTGACGTCTAATTATGTGATCGTGATCTGCCTCCCCTGACAACACGTACCAGCTGCCTATTGTTGTTGCATTAATTGTCCTCTTGGTGGCAGTATTGGTTCACTAAACACATAAAAACAGCATGAATTTCAAGGTTTCAAACTGAAGCTGCTGATCACCAACAGGGCTGTAAATTTGATTGATTGAGACTTTTATTAGTAGATTGCACAGTACAGTACATATTCCATACAATTGACCACTAAATGGTAACGCCTGAATAAGCTTTTCAACTTGTTTAAGTCGGGGTCCACATTAATTAATTCATGGTAAAAGTTACTGCTTGATGTTTAAAGGCCTACTGAAATGAATTTTTTTTATTCAAACGGGGATAGCAGATCTATTCTATGTGTCATACTTGATCATTTCGCGATATTGCCATATTTTTGCTGAAAGGATTTAGTATAGAACAACGACGATAAAGATTGCAACTTTTGGTATCTGATAAAAAAAAGGCTTGCCCCTACCGGAAGTAGCGTGACGTAGTCAGTTGAACATATACGCAAAGTTCCCTATTGTTTACAATGATGGCCGCATGAAGTGAGAGAGATTCGGACCGAGAAAGCGACAATTTCCCCATTAATTTGAGCGAGGATGAAAGATTTGTGGATGAGTAAAGTGCAAGTGAAGGACTAGTGGGGAGTTGAAGCTATTCAGATAGGGAAGATGCTGTGAGAGCCGGGGGTGACCTGATATTCAGCTGGGAATGACTACAACAGTAAATAAACACAAGACATATATATACTCTATTAGCCACAACACAACCAGGCTTATATTTAATATGCCACAAATTAATCCTGCATAAAAACACCTGCGTGTTTGTTATGCTAGCTCCTAGCTCCTCTGCTAGCTCCTAGCTCCATAGAACACGCCAATACAATTCAAACACCTGATCAACACACACCATCACTCAGCCCAAAAGACCGTTTACCTAACCCAAGGTTCATAAAGCTTATATATTTTTAAAAAGTTACGTACGTGACGCGCACATACGGTCAAGTTATCGAATGTTTAGCAGCCAAGGCTGCATACTCACGGTACCTGATATTCAGCTGGGAATGACTACAACAGTAAATAAACACAAGACATATATATACTCTATTAGCCACAACACAACCAGGCTTATATTTAATATGCCACAAATTAATCCTGCATAATAACACCTGCGTGTTTGTTATGCTAGCTCCTAGCTCCTCTGCTAGCTCCTAGCTCCATAGAACACGCCAATACAATTCAAACACCTGATCAACACACACAATCACTCAGCCCAAAAGACCGTTCACCTAACCCAAGGTTCATAAAGCTTATATATTTTTAAAAAGTTACGTACGTGACGCGCACGTAGGTACGGTATGTGTTATGCTAGCTCCTCTGCTAGCTCCTAGCTCCATAGAACACGCCAATACAATTCAAACACATGATCAACACACACAATCACTCAGCCCAAAAGACCGTTCACCTAACCCAAGGTTCATAAAGCTTATATATTTTTAAAAAGTTACGTACATACGCAAAAAAAAGCCAAAGCTGCATACTCACAGTAGCACGTCTGCGTCTTTGTCATCCAAATCAAAGTAATCCTGGTAAGAGTCTGTGTTGTCCCAGTTCTCTACAGGCGTCTGTGTATCCAAATCAAAAGTCCTCCTGGTTAGAGTCTCTGTTATCCGAGTTCTTCCATCTTGACTGCATCTTTCGGGAATGTAAACAAAGAAGCGCCGGCTGTGTACTGTTGTGGCTGACTACGTTCGAAAAATACGTCCATTTCGCACCGACAACTTTCTTCTTTGCTTGCTTGGCTTCCTTCTCCATAATGCAATGAACATGATTGAAACAGATTCACGAACACAGATGTCCAGAATACTGTGGAATTATGAAATGAAAACAGAGCTTTTTCGTATCGGCTTCAATGTGGAAGGCATACCCGTGTTCGCCGGGCTACGTCACGCGCATACGTCATCCGCAGAGGCGTTTCGAACCGGAAGTTTAGCGGCAAATTTAAAATGTCACTTTATAAGTTAACCCGGCCGTATTGGCATGTGTTATAATGTTAAGATTTCATCATTGATATATAAACTATCAGACTGCGTGGTCGGTAGTAGTGGCTTTCAGTAGGCCTTTAATGCGCGAGCAAACACACACACACACACACACACACACACACACACACACACACACACACACACACACACACACACACACACACACACACACACACACACACACACACGTTGTTGGGGCAGCAAAATGTCATGTTAACACTGTACATGTGTTTATGGGGGTGAGCTACATAATGTACTCTAAAGTGACCTTAAATCCTGAAAATGTCACCACACTGTCAGACATAAGTTATTGTTTCCATACTTTATTCCATCCATCCATTTTTTTACCACTTGTCCCTCTTTGGGTCGCAGGGGGTGCTGGAGCCTATCTTTATTATCTTATGAAATACTTAATGAGAGAGCAGCTTTATTTGTCCATTCTTAACATGTGCAAGACACATAAGAACTGAAATTACATTTTCGGCACAATCCCAATCCAATGTGTCATTTTATGTGAAATGTTTTTGATTACAGGACAGAGTCAAATTTCACAATGGAGCAGAACTGACCCAGCATCATCTGGAACTTGGAGGGTTGCTGTCCTCTGCTGGTATCCTTTTATTCTCCTCCTAAACAGATTTCATTCGATCATGTTTCCCACCTCTACAAATATTTATTGTCCAGCCAAAGAGTTTCTTTTTTTGAGGATTTTTTTTCCCATATTTGCCGAATAAAATGCATGTGTGTACGAAAATCAACATGGACTACTTTATTCCTTAAGGCAGGGGTCGGCAACCCAAAACGTTGAAAGATCCATATTGGACCAAAAATACAAAAAACGGATCTGTCTGGAGCCGCAAAAAATGAAAAGCTCTATATAAGTGTTATAATGAAGGCAACACATGACGTAAGTGTCTATATTAGCTATAATAGCCTACAATCAAAATGACTATGTGTCGCAGGCTGAAGCATATCTTTGTTGACAGAAATGTTGAAATGTATTATTAATTCAACACATTTTTACAACATTAGAAACCATTAGTAAATCAGAGGCTACTCAGAAGGTGAGATAACTCCTGGAAATTACTGGCTTTTAATGGCCAAAGGTATAGATCTCTGTGTCCAAGTTAAGGCTGTCTTCTTTTGTTAGATTTATTACATTCTTTGGCACGGTAGGTAATGTTTGCTGTGGTCTGGAACAACATGGCACACAAACAAATATCAGAAATGTAGCCAATATTACATACAGATAATGTGTCATGATACATGCAAAACTAAATTATATACAAAGAGGATAAAAGTAAAGGAAATTAAAGGTGCTCAAATATACCTACAGATGAGGCATAATGATGCAATATGTAGATACAGCTAGCCTAAGGAGCATGTTAGCATTGGTTATCTTGCAGTCATGCACTGACCAAATATGCCTGATTAGCACTCCAACAAGTCAATAACATCAACAAAGCTCACCTTTGTGCATTCATGCACAGTATAAAACATTTGGTGGACAAAATGAGACAAAGAAGGAGTGGAGGATTTTACATGTAAACTAACTGTTGCATCACAGTCCACACTGGGTGAGTTCAAGAACCGCCAAAATTAGTAGGACAAAACGATGTTCACCAAATACTCTCATTAGTGAAGTATACACACAAACATATTAAACAGTGGGCTTTTCAACCATTGGGAAGGTTTGTGTCATGTTTGTCCTCAAACAAAAAACATACTAAAACAAAAAAAATATTTTTCCCCCCATCTTTTTACATTTTCAATCCTTTTTTAAAAATGCTCCAGGGAGCCACTGGGGCGGCACTAAAGAGCTGCATGCGGCTTGAGAGCCGCGGGTTGCTGACCCCCGCCTTAAGGCATTGATGGATGCATGATTGATAACATGACTAAATATGTTTTGTGTGCTGTCATGAGGAGTCAATTAGAAGAGGAATAGTTTTTGAAAATAAAATGTTTTTAAGGTATCACATTGTATAACATGCATAATGCACTCTGACCACAAGATTAACTTAAACCGAAAGTCAGCATTATTATATTCTTAGATGTCTACTTAAAGAAGTAACTTCAAACAATACATTTATATTGTTACTGTATACAAAAAAAAATCATATTTCCCTCATTAAAAAGACGTCCAGCAAGCTTTTTTTGCACGGGTCAGACAAAAGGTAAAGAACGGTCACACCCTTATTGATCCCAGGAGACTTTGTGGTTAGCAAACACACGCTGGCTTATGCTTTGTGCCGCCAGGTCAGAACATCATTGGTGAGTGAAAGTGGTCAAAGTCAAAGTTGTGTTTTACTTTATTGCATTGACCAGTCATGATCATTCCTGCTAAAGTTCAGTTTACACAAAAATTATCTATAGACCATGTTCACACTGCAGGGTATGAAGCTCAATTCAGATTTGTGGTTAAAATTCACTCGCAAATGTTGTCGTTTACATTACCAGAAAAAAAAGCGACGTCTACAATAACTAAATACGTCCGCATGTGCACGAAACACAACTTCACATGCGCTGCAATGTGTTTACGGAATTAAAAATGGCTCCAATGTGTATAGGCCTCAGTCCTGGCACTTTTCTGGCAATTTTAAGGATTTTGTGCAACCAGAGTCATTTATTTTGTTGCATAAAAATGTCAGTAATGTAATCATTTTAGACCTAAAAATGATGTCTACAGGTAAAAATTCCCCCAAACAGACACAGCAATAATTTTAGACTTGTTTTGTAACAAGTTTCAGCACATTTTGGAACACCCACTTTTACTTCAAAATGTGGATGACCCTGCATCTGCCTGCTGACATCACCTACAGAAGACTGCGGGCAATTTCATATAGTTTGTGTTTTACTAGCATCTGTACCCTGAATCACAATATTTACACAAATAATTTGAATGAATTAACAAATATGCCTGCCGGATGCATGGCTGCAGGCTGTAGAAGTATAACTAAAGAAGGGGTCAGCCTGCATACATTTCCAAATGATGGCAACATGAGGAAAGTATGGACCTCTCCACTCAAATAGACTGGAGCAGAATGATACAGACTAGGGATGTCCGATAATGGCTTTTTGCCGATATCCGATATTGTCCAACTCTTTAATTACAGATACCGATATCAGCCGATACCGATATATACAGTCGTGGAATTAACACATTATTATGCCTAATTTGGACAACCAGGTATGGTGAAGATAAGGTCCTTTTTTTTAAAAATAATTAAATAAAATAAGATAAATAAATTAAAAACTTTTTCTTGAATAAAAAATAAAGTAAAACAAATAAAAACAGTTACATAGAAACTAGTAATTAATGAAAATGAGTAAAATTAACTTTTAAAGGTTAGTACTATTAGTGGACCAGCAGCACGCACAATCATGTGTGCTTACGGACTGTATCCCTTGCAGACTGTATTGATATATATTCATATATAATGTAGGAACCAGAATATTAATAACAGAAAGAAACAACCCTTTTGTGTGAATGAGTGTGAATGAGTGTAAATGGGGGAAGGAGGTTTTTTGGGTTGGTGCACTAATTGTAAGTGTATCTTGTGTTTTTTATGTTGATTTAATTTTTAAAAAAACAACAACAAAAAAAACGATACCGATAATAAAAAAAACGATACAGATCATTTCCGATATTACATTTTAAAGCCTTTATCGTCTCTAGTACAGACCAAGCGAGAGTAGTGTAATTTGCAGCGATGTTACTTTGGATGGGAAACATTTAAAAGACTCAAGGCAAATGTGATCCCAAAAATTAGTAGCACCCTCGATGGGAGAAAGACTGAGCCAGAACCTGCGAAAAAACAGAAAGAAGAGCGGACCTGATGCTCAAAAACACTAAAAAAGTAGGTACCCCGCGAGTATTCTATTTTGTGTCTTCTTCTACTGATGTTTTCTTTAAGATGAAACACAGGGTGTGGTGTTTATGGAAGAGCAGGTAAATCCGCAAATGCTGATTCTTTCGTATTCATTTTGGTTCATAATGAAAACCATATCAGTTTTGAAGTGATTGTGTACCATGGTGACAATAACATGCAATTAAGTGATGGAAATAATAGTTTTAAGTGTCTTTTTCCACACTGTCTATCAGTGTTGGTTGTAACTGCGTTAGAGTATAACTGTGTTACTAACAGCGTTATTTTTTTTAGTAACTAGTAATCTAATGAATTACTGTTCCCATTGTTGCAACCCCATTTTCCGTTACTAAGAATTTGAAGTGGCTCGTTACTACAGTTTGGTTGAATGAAGCGCAAGGTGTCAGGTCACACATCAGTTGCCTGGATAGAGAGCAGGGGTGGTGATGATGACTCGGTTGTAAATGTGATGATGATGATTGTCTAGGTGTGCGGATCATGTCCTGCTCACGCTGTCTCACTGCACGCTCTGACTGACACACAACAAGACCACTTTGCTCTAGCTACCTAAGCCAGGGAAATTCAAAGGTAACGTCCTCAAACTGAATGTACAAGCACTACTTTTCGCTCATTAAAATAAAAGGCAAGAATGTTTATGTAAAATGCACGTTATGTCCAGGAAAAAAGCGTTTATCCAGGTCTGCCTGAAGAAACTTGAATCGAACCTCACACTTGCTGCTGCTGCTGCTAACCCAGGGGTCAGCAACCCAAAATGTTTAAAGAGCCATATTTGATCACAAATCCAAAAAAGTAATCGGTCTGGAGCCGCAAAAAATTAAGTCTTAAATAAGTGTTATAATGAAGACGACACATGATGTAAGTGGTTAATTAGCTGTATTAGCCTACTATCAAAATGACTGTGTCGCAGGCTGACGCAAATCTTTGTTGACAGAAATGTTGAAATGTAATATTTATTCTACACATTTTTACAACATTGGAAAACATTGGTAAAACTTCTCAGAAAGTGAGATAACTCCTGGAAATGACTGTCTTAGAATGGCCAAAAGTATAGATGTGCGTGTCCAAGTTAAAGGAAACGGCAGGCTGTCTTCTTCTAATGGATTTATTACAATCTTTGCAAGCTGTGTAATGTTTGCTGTGGTCTGGAACAAAATGGCGCACAAACAACTATCAGAAATGCAGCCAATATTACATACACATAATGTGTCATGAGACATGCAAATAAAATAAAAAGAGGATAAAAGTAAAGGAAATTAAATGAGCTCAAATATAGCTACAAACTAGGCATAATGATGCAATATGTACATACAGATAGCCTAAATAGTATGCTAGCATCAATTATCTTGCAGTAATGCAGTGACCAAATATGTCTAATTAGCACTCCAAGTCAATAACATCAACAAAACTCACCTTTGTGCATTCACGCACAGGATAAAACGTTTGGTGGACAAAATGAGACAAAGAAGGAGTGGAGGATTTTACATGTAAACTAACTGTTGCGTCACAGTCCACATTATGGTGAGTTCAAGAACCGCATAAAACACGTCTTTCTGTGGCAGCGTTGGAGAAAGTTATCATCAGTGAAGCATAAACACAAACCTATTAAATGGTGGGCTTTCTAACAATTAGGAAGGTTTGTGTCGTGTTTGTCCTCCTACACAAACCATATTACAACAAACATTTTTCGCCCAATTTTTTTCCATTTGCATACATTTTTTAAAAAGCTCCATGGAGCCACCAGGGCGCCGCTAAAGAGCCGCATGTGGCTCTAGAGCTGCGGGTCGCTGACCCCCGTGCTAACGGTCATAAATCCAAAGACAGTGTTACTGTTCAAACTGTGTGTAATGTTAATTTTTTATTTAGATTCATCACATTTTGGAATGTAGATGAATCACAGGTGATTACGTGCCTGCATTTTTAAAATTGGTTTAGAAGAAGACCCCAATATTTGTACACAAATGCCATTTTTTTTGTCAGAATGTCATACAGGAACGTTTTAAACGTTTTGCTTGAATGGATGTCATTTATTTGTCATTTATACTTGCTAACAGTTTTATCTAAAGTTCTTTCAGGATGTATTTTCATATACACGTGCAGAGAATTGCACTACTTAGAGACCAAATGATCCATGGTGTCTTTTTACATAAGTTTACACTTTCACTAATGTTGTTACTTTATGCAATATTTAATTTTTCATACGTTTTTATATCCATGCATATCATATGGCCCACTGCAATCTGATGAGTCCAGATAAATGCCAAATGTATATAATGTTTTTATTCCTCAATCAGGTAATATAAACACATTTTTGACATTAAAGATATAAACAAACATAATAGCGTAAAAAATAACGTCCCGGTTACTTTGCCGAGTAACTAATTACTTTTACAATGAGGTAACCGAGTTACTAAATTACTTTTTGGGAGAAGTCATTTGTAACAGTAACTTTGTCTATGTGGGGAAATGGGCTCCGGTTCTATAGTTGATGTCACACCAAGGGGTGGGGGGGCAATATATCGAGTCTGCCGATGGAAAGGGGGCGTCCCAAGTACAGTTAGTTATCTACCAATTACTCAAAAACAAATTGATATTATGGAAAATGACTGACAGATTAATTTTCAGGAGCAAAAAATACATAAAAAGAACTTGTCAGTGAAATGTTGGTCATCTGGAAGCTTTTGGTCCTTTACCAACAAAGAGGGACATCATTTTGGCCCTTGCAGTTTGTGGGGCATTTTTTGTCAAATCTATTCCGACGACGTGCGTGTGTGGACTCAGAGCCAGGAGTGGTGAGATATTGACATGAGTTTTCGCAACTGACAGTCTATTTTGAAATGATGACGATTGTGACACCTCTGGGTGACGTACCGTATAGGTGAGATAAACGGGTCCAGCTTCCAGACTGCAGTTGCATCATGTAAATATCGGATTTATGGACACGTATGAAGAGGTTTAGGTCAGATTTGAAAAAATTGGAACTGTACTGTTCACACCAATAAGAAAAGTTATGATGCAGGTCACATATGGACAAACACATTTATTTATGTGCAGCATGAACATATTCATAAAAAGTCAAAAGTTGTAGACGTTTTCATGGAGTTGTATAGGATACTCACAATTTAAAAAAAGCAAAGATGCCTAAAAGTACGGTTGTTTCTTGTTTATCATTGTTAAATGGTGATAAATGAATTTCCGCAAAGTAGGAATCATTCGTTTGAAATCCAATAGTTTCATGATTACAGCATAAAAACAGTTCACCGCCTTCTAAATACGTTTTTCAACATTGTGAGAGCCCTCTAGACATTAGTCAGCTTTAAACTCTTTAAATCCAATATAACAGTCAACTAGTGGTACGCCAAATAATCACTTAATAAGGTGATTAGTGTTTTATTTTCCTATATTCAAACACAGTGTTACTGTTTAAACTGTGTGTAATGTTAAAGCGGCCAAACATTATATATACTTGTTAAATAAAACCTCTGTCTTATTTTACTACACTACTGTATTTTAATGTTGTCATTGTGGTGGTACTTAGAGACCCAAGTGTTTTCTGAGGTGGTACTTGGTGGAAAAAAGTTTGAGGACCACTGCGACATAGTAATGCTGCCTGAGGCTGAGCCAATCAGTGGCCACGCCACATTACTGAACAACGTGCTCAAATTGGTTTGGTCTCCATCCATCCATCCATCCATCCATCCATCCTTTAGCGGGTGTTTCCTAACTACTAAAGGGCCGCCAAAAATATCAGTTTCTCAGCTGTGGTCCATATGGGCCGCAGCGGTACTCAGTTGTAATACACGTTTCTACCACTTGGGGTAGTAATGACAATGTCCAGTCAGAGAGAAGTTTCTTAAGCTAGGCTGACCATACGTCCTCTTTTCCCCGGACATGTCCTCTTTTGCGGGGGTGTCCGGGCGGGGTTTCTTAAATGCCTCAAATGTCCGGCATTTTGAATTAGGGTTGCGTGTATTTTCAATGTACGTCCAGGGTTAAGGTAAGAAGGGGTTAAAAAAAAAAACTGAAGGTGCGCGCACGCAGAAACATTCGTGAGGGAGGGGCAGAGACACAGAGCCAGAGAGCTAGTGAGTGGAGAGAGACATGAGAACAAGAAATGCCTAAAAGGTAAATGCAACTTCACGGATGATTTGCGGGAAAAGTATTTGTGTTTTCGTCCTGGCTGTGACACATGGGAAGCAGAATGCACTGTGTGCAAAGCAGCAACGTACTGTATGTATCTGTGGCAAATAAAGGGGCCAACGATCTACAAGCCCATATCCGCACTACAAAGCACAAAACAGCTACGCAGGGCGAGAGCTCGTCTGCTGTTTTTTGTTTAAATTTAATTAACTTATTTTGAGGCATTATTTATGTTTACATTATATGCAAGAGGTTATTTTGAATATTTCTACCTCTGCACTTTTTTTTCCAAAACTGTGAATGTTTCAGAATATAAGTGTGACTTATTTTGTTATACTGTCAAGCAGTGTTGGCGTTAACGCACTTTTTGTGTTTTTTTAACGCATTGAAATCAGAGAGGACGCAGATTATTATTTTTTTTTTTTACCATTTGTGGCCCACAGCTAATGTTTTAAAGGCCCACGGCACATTCTAAAAATACTATTAAAATGAACAAAAACATAACAAAAGTGAAATAAAAAAGCTTAAAGGTGAAATGTAATTTAGAAAAAGTTGCAATGTTGACTAATAAAACAAAGCTGTTTTTTTTCTTTCAAACGGTCATTGCTCAAAACATAATATTGAATCAAAATCAATGTTATTATGAATTATTGACCTATCAAAGGTTCCCATTACTTTAAATGAAATATTCCACTTTGAAAAATATTTTTGGTGGAAGATTTTGCATATTTTGTGTGTTTGCCATAAAAAACATAGTTTTGTTTGACAAAAAAGGGCGAAAAACAAACAAACAAAAAAACAACATAAAAAAACTAAAACATTTTGAAATGAGGAATAGATCTGAAGTTGATGTAGACTCCAGAGATTTAAGCGTTAAATATAAAATGTATGTATGCCCTGGCACACCATTATCATCCTTTCATGACCCAAGCAAAGCACTTTTTACACTTTTATACTGAAATAAATACACCTACAACTTATTAAATAAAAACATAGAACAAACTACCAGCAGTGGTAAAGTTTAGATCCATGAAGGAAAGAAGAAAGTGAATGAATGTTTATAACTGAATACATTTACATATGTATACACATTTGTTTTCTTTTGTATTATTTTTTAAAATGAATTAAGTAACGTTTATGACAACCTTTTTCCAAAACACAATATAGAATGTGAGATATAACAGGATAATGCATACGTGTATCTTTTTTTTTCAAAACGCTTACAAAAAAGTGGGACCCCAAAAATATACTGTGGGACCCCATTTTTATGACTTGATGGGGTCCCTGGGAACCCATTTTGAAAATTCCTAGCCCCAACACTGCTGTCAACAGAGGAGAAAAAATGCTTTATTTAAAAAAAAATATTATTTATAAAGCAAGTTCGAGTATCATTGGCAAATTTTCACCAAGTCCCGGCCTTGGCGTGCTGCCCGCCTTGGCACGCATATATGTGTCCTCTTTTTGGGATTTCAGAATATGGTCAGCCTACTTAAGCGCAAAATTATGGTTAAGGTGGTGAAGCTATATTTTCAATTAGTTTTTTATTTTAGCACAACATAATTGTATGCAAATGTATTTTTGTCAGCTATTAATGAGTGTCTTCTAATGCAGTATATTTGGTTTGTACTCCTTTTTCTAATCAGCCTGACCTAAGCCTACGGTTTGTGTTAAATAAATATGTAGGTTAGCGACAATTATTGAATACAATTCAAATCAAGAGTAAAATTACTAATTCAGTGTTATTATTTGAGTGGGCGGGTTCCTGTAGTGGAAACGTTGCGCCTTGAGGCCCAAAAGGTTAAAAGCCGCTGTTTTAAATCACTCAAAAAGGTAACTTACCGAAACCGAGGGTTTGGTCAAATGTAACAAGAAGGAAGGACAGCAGACAAGAATGCGAGAGGCACTTTTTTAAAGTCAACAGTCTCATCTCATTTAAACAGCTGCCACCATCAAGAGCTCCCTTTTTCCCACCAGTCACATACTTCCCGGGCTCATATAATGGCGCTATGCATCACATTCAACTGTGCTAACAAAATAATAAACTTTGAAAAATGGTTTACACTTTATTAAATGTTGATTAATATTCCTATAAATTGAAATAATAGCATCAGTGAAGCTCATGGCGTGACTCACCAAGCTTTAATTTGCAACTCGTAGCGTAGTTTCTAACTGGCAAATGACCATGTTTTTTTTACTACGTGTAATTATTATTTTTGTTATCAGCTTGACCTTCAGTGTTAAATAAATAATAATTATTTATTATGGAACATGAATAAAATCAAGAGTAAGATTACTAATTTAGTGTTAATATTTGAGCAGGCCCCGGACCCCTCTGTAGTGTAAAAGTTGGGCACCGACGTCAAAAAGATTAAGAAACCCTGCTCTAGTGATTAATCATACTGTACTATTGATATTTTTAGTTTATTTAGCCATTTTAATGCCTGAAAACTTAGGAGTGTAACGATTGATCGATAGATCAGTGATTCTCAAATTGTGGTAGTGTACCACTATTGGTGCGCCAAATAATCACTTGATTAAAGTACAGTGTTTTATTTTCCTATATTCAAACACAGTGTTCAAACTGTGTCTATTGTTACAGTGGCCAAAAATATTAAATATACTTCCATCCATCCATCCATCTTCTTCCACTTATCCGAGGTCGGGTCGCGGGGGCAGCAGCCTAAGCAGGGAAGCCCAGACTTTCCTCTCCCCAGCCACTTCGTCCAGCTCCTCCCAACGTATCCTGGGTCTTCCCCGTGGCCTCCTACCGGTTGGACATGCCCTAAACACCTCCCTAAGGAGGCGTTCGGGTGGCATCCTGACCAGATGCCCGAGCCACCTTATCTGGCTCCTCTCGATGTGGAGGAGTAGCGGCTTTACTTTGAGCTCCCCCCGGATGGCAGAGCCTCTCACCATATCTCTAAGGGAGAGCCCCGCCACCCGGCGGAGGAAACTCATTTCGGCCGCCTGTACCCGTGATCTTGTCCTTTCGGTCATAACCCAAAGCTCATGACCATAGGTGAGGATGGGAACGTAGATCGACCAGTAAATTGGGAGCTTTGCCTTCCGGCTCAGCTCCTTCTTCACCACAACGGATCGATACAGCGTCCGCATTACTGAAGACGCCGCACCGATCCGCCTGTCGATCTCACGATCCACTCTTCCCCCACTCGTGAACAAGACTCCTAGGTACTTGAACTCCTCCACTTGGGGCAGAGTCTCCTCCCCAACCCGGAGATGGCACTCCACCCTTTTCCGGGCGAGAACCATGGACTCGGACTTGGAGGTGCTGATTCTCATCCCAGTCGCTTCACACTCGGCTGCGAACCGATCCAGCGAGAGCTGAAGATCCTGGCCAGATGAAGCCATCAGGACCACATCATCTGCAAAAAGCAGAGACCTAATCCTGCAGCCACCAAACCTGATCCCCTCAACGCCTTGACTGCGCCTAGAAATTCTGTCCATAAATTATAATAATATTATATATTATAATATTATAATATAACATATATTATAATATTATAATAATAATAATATTATAAATTAAATATTCTTGTTAAAAAAAAACTTGTTTTTAATGAATACTTAGGCCTATTACACTACTGTATTTTAATGTCATTATGGTGGTGTTTGGAGAGTCAAGTATTTTCTGAGGTGGTATTTGGTGAAAAAAATGTGAGAACCACTGCTATAGATCGGTTTATATTCCTAAATGTCAAGTATATCGATCTGTGCTCGGCAAGTTTGCCTTCCAGAAGATAGGTATTGATCCAAGATCGTTTTAAAAAGGGAACATATCGATTTTATCGATACTAGAAAAAGGAAAACATTTTATTTAAGAACGGCAGACTTTATATTATGTTTAGCCCTTTTAATGATAAGGGCGTTAAACGTTAAGTCTGTCTGCCCGCCTGTGTTGTCATCAAAACAAAAATGGCGGATAGTTACGGTGGTCACAACAAACGCAAACGTCACAAGACGATATCATAAATTGTAACACAGAAACTTTCAGCAACAGCACGTTTTCAAAAGCCACAAGAAAGACAAACAACATAACATAATATAAAGCCACAACACAACTTTAAGCCACAAAAGACGTGGCCGACACAACAGAAGTGACAGCGGAGCGAGTTACGTTGACACACTGACTTCTGGAGCACAAGGAGAATCAATTTCATGAGAAAGAAGATGGATGAAGGAGGCTATGGAAATTATGAAGCGATGAGCCAACACTATCAACCGGGATAAGGAGACGTACATGGCTCTGCACACCTGGGACACTGTCAGTCATCGGCGACACCAGAGTGGAGAACAGATACTGTATGATCGGGTCGGGAAACTTCATTTAACAGGTACATTTACTCTTGAAATGTTGGTTACTTTACTTTTGTAGCAAATTGCTTGAATGTTGAAAATGTGAGCAGAAAATGTTTCCTCTTGTTACCGTATTTTTCAAACTTTAAGGCGCACTTAAAATCTTTTTTTTTCCTCAAAACTCGACAGTGCGCCTCCTAACCCGGTGCGCCTAATGTACGGAATAATTCTGGTTTTGCTCACTGACCTCGAAGCAATTTTATTTGGTACATGGTGTAATGATAAGTGTGACCAGTGGATGTCAAACATAAGAGATACGTGGTAAGACGTATGATGGCAATATGACTCAAGTAAACAACACCAACATTTTATATGTTCCACAGAAAATATAGAACATTACACACGGCGCTCAAAAATCTTTCAAAATGTTTTAGTATGATTTTAGTAAGCTATGAAGCCGCTCCGCTTGGTGGATTGTCGGCGCATTAAACATACAAGTATTATTATGGTGTGTGTATAAGGTAAGACATAACTGCCGTTTTGTTTCGCAATATTATGCAAAATAAACTTTTCTTACCTTCTGGTACCTGCTGATCTGTATTTGGGATCTGCGTAAATTCTGAAAAATTGCACGCATCCGCCTTTGTAGTCCGTACCAACGACGTAGTTGATAAGCTTCTTCTTTTTCTCTATCTTCTTGTTATGGGACATTCATCCTCCACTGTTGCCATTTCTAATATAAAGTAGTGTAAAGTTATTTCTTATATCTGTCAGTAAACTCGCCATGAAAGCGCTAAAACATACCGGCGTAGTGAGTTTATATCATTCACCCAAGGAACTTTAGTTATTAAGAGTTCCGGTCGGACGGTTTTTCACGGGACACATTTGTGGTTGTTTCCGGATGAGGAGATGCTGCTCCGTTATTGATTTAGGTCCCATTTATTCAAACTAAAGTGTTGTTTGCACTTTATTCCAATATGACGATACAGTGTCCACTATTTATTTCACAGTCACACCGATTGAATTTTGTTGTTGGAAAAATTACTGAATCAATTTCAACTCACTGAATCGTTTTCAGATCGTATCGGCAAATTCTGAATCACATCAAATAATTGGTGAAATTTATCGTTACATCCTTACTGAAAATACTTAATTTTGGACAAAAAAAAAAATTGTAGAATAAGTGAGAAAAATATATAAAAGCTGCAATATTGGAAGTGCGATGCAATGTCATTTGTATATTGTGCAAAAGGACCCAACTTTCCGATGCATTTGCACGTCCTCCATTTTGGAAAGAGTTGCACATTTCCGTGTTTAGACGGTCACGGGCACACTAGCATGTGCAAAATGTTTAGCTTGTTTTTAAAAAGGCTCAAGTTGCAGGTGCTTCCTTGAGGAGTTTATCTCCACGTTCACTTGCCGGCTAAACAAATTAAACTTCCAGCTTGATGCTTGCTCTTTTTGTCTACAGGGACGTTTGAGTAAATAAGGTAATGATGCCACAACTACTTCAATTAAAGGCGACGCAGCCCTGCTGGGAGGAACAACTCCCACATTGCTGTGGATACCACCCACACACATTGCCTCCTTCTTGTTGGACAGTCACTTCCCACTCCAACGTGACTCATGTTTATTCCCCACCTGCTGAAAGGACAAATGCGGAACTAAATCAATGTTTGCATGATAGCAGTCCTCCTTAAAATGTGCAGGTGCAAACCAGCCCTGATTGACAGAAAGTGAAACGGGCACACATGTGACTTGAGCAGATTTTGGTGGCTTTGGGGCAGCTGAGAAGGTGAGAACGAGAAGAGTGAGGAAGGCAAAGGGGCCACTGAGAACTATTGGCTTTCATTGCTGCCTGGCGGTCATGCAGGCTCAGTCGTGATGTTTGATTGACAGGGGGGTTGGATAAGGTGAGGGTGCAGAACAAGGACTCCATAATGAAAAGTGCACAAAACATACTCCAGAGCCGGGGCCACACAGCTCATTAATGAGAAAGAACAGTGTTTACGTCTGCAGGTTCACATTAATCCTATGCAATGTACGGAAAGGCTGAAATACAACATGGGGGGTCGTGGGAGGGCACCTGATTTGGAATTTTACTTTCGCTATCATTCACCGTGCAACCTCTGTGTGTGTGTGTCCGAAAAGGAGCAGGAAGAAGCAAAAGCTTGTATTGTCCTGCCCCATCACTCAGATCATCTGATTCTTAATCAATCAATCAATATATAATCACCGATACTTGGAAGTATTAAGTATATTAATTAGGGATGTCCGATAATGGCTTTTTTGCCGATATCCGATATTGTCCAACTCTTAATTACCGATACCGATATCAACCGATACTGATATATTCAGTCGTGGAATTAACACATCATTATGCCTAATTTGGACAACCAGGTATGGTGAAGATAAGGTCCTTTTTTTAAAAAATAATACAATAAAATAAAATAAATAAATTAAAAACTTTTTCTTGAATAAAAAAGAAAGTAAAACAATATAAAAACAGTTACATAGAAACTAGTAATTAATGAAAATGAGTAAAATTAACTGTTAAAGGTTAATACTATTAGTGGACCAGCAGCACGTACAATCATGTGTGCTTACGGACTGTATCCCTTGCAGACTGTATTGATATATATTGATATATAATGTAGGAACCAGAATATTAATAACAGAAAGAAGCAACCCTTTTGTGTGAATGAGTGTGAATGACTGTAAATGGGGGAGGAATGTTTTTTGGGTTGGTGCACTAATTGTAAGTGTATCTTGTGTTTTTTATGTTGATTAAATAAAAAAATAAAACTTTTTTTTTTTTTAAACGATACCGATAATAAAAAAAACGATACCGATAATTTCCGATATTACATTTTAAAGCATTTATCGGCCGATATTATCGGACATCTCTAATATTAATACAGGGGTTCTTAAGCTTTTCCACTACAAAGAGACTGAATTAGTCGTCTTACTCTTGATTTTAATCATATACAATAATTATGTCTAACCTACCTACAGTTTACAACCATGCCAAATGATATGGAAACGTGTTAATCACCAATATTTATTTAAAAAAACTTAGCCTTAGGTCAGGCTAATTAGAAAAATAAGTCCCAATCAAATATACTGCATAAGAAGGTACTCATAACTAACTGATGAAAATATATTTCCATACAATTATGTTGTGCTAAAATAAACTAAATTAATAATGAATATGTTTCTTAACTAAACTGTCAATGAAATTTAAGTGCAAATGAAAATACAGCTTCAACGCTTCAGTCATAATTTTTGTGCTCAAAAAACTTCTTGAGACTTTAGTTCCAGACTTCTTCTGTTTGTTTGAGATTGTCTTTACTGCCACAAGTGGTGGAAAAGTGTATTACAACAGAGTACCGCTGCGGCCCATACGCACCACATTTGAGATAGATATTTTTTGGATGCCCTATGGTTAAGAACCACTGTATTAATATATATATATATATATATATATATATATATATATATATATATATATATATATATATATATATATATATATATATATATATATATATATATATATATATATATATATCAACCTGCCTGCGAAAGGCAATGATGAGAGGTATAGCAGATTAGTCTTGCTTATTAACAAGTGGCTGGCTAGTTTTTGTAGAGAACAAGGACTAAGGTTTATTGACAATTGGCCCTCTTTCTGGGGCAAACCCTTTTTGCTGAGGAGGGACGGCCTTCACCCTCATCGGGAAGGCGCCATCACTCTTTCCAAAATTATAGATTACTTTTTGAGTCACACTTGGCTAACTACACTAGAGCAAGCTGGGACAAAGGCAATTACAGTGCCTGTTAGTCCGGGTGAGGAGTCCGTTAAGATAGAACTGACCAGCGCCAGGCTGGACAATTCCTGCACACCATTTATCATAGAATAATACATAACTCACATAATGTTTTTTCCTGCAGTGACTGTGCCAGAGGTGGACATGCATTCTACTGAGGTGGCAAATTATGACGTGTTAAATCTCTCGCAGCACCAAGCAGCAAATAATCTCAAGATCCCCATCATATCAATTTCTAGATGTGATCAAAATGATTTAAAGCGCACTGCGCAAAATAGACGTAACGTTATTAACATCAGTACTACGGATCCCATTAACAAAAATGCCTCAAAACAGCCCACTACCTATAATATGGGCTTTTTAAACATCAAATCATTGTCTCCCAAAATGTTATTAGTTAATGAGGTCATTAGGGACAACAATCCTAACGTCATTGGTCTCAGTGGGACTTTGCTAAAACCAGATACATTTTTCCCACTGAACGAGGCATCTCCTCTTAACTACGAGTGCACATATTGCCCGTCCCCTTAAAAGGGGTGGAGTCGCCGCACTAATATCCAATGAAAACCTTAACTTTAGCTCCAACCTAAGTAATGAATATAAATCATTTGAGGTGCTTACTATGAGGTCTGTCACACTGCTACCTCTGCATCTGGCTGTTATCGATTGCCCCATCTGGGCCCTATTCGGACTTTATCAGTGAATTTTCAGAATTTGTTGCTGATCCAGTGATGCACGCAGATAATATAATTATAATGTGGATTTTAATATCCAGATAAAATATCCCATCAGACCCTCCGTGCGTGGCGCTCCACACTATAATTGATAGCTGTGGTCTCACACAAATAATAAATCAACCCACGCATCGCAATGGTAATACGATAGACCTAGTCCTTGTCCGGGGTGTCACCACCTCCAAAGTTATGGTACTTCGGTACATTAAAGTAATGTCCGATCACTGCCTTGTAAAATTTGAAGTTCTAACTCATTGTCAACAAGCTACCAATAACCAATGCTTCAGCAGCCGTAACATTAATGTTGCCCCAACTACGACTCTTGCTGGAGCAGAAGCAAATAAACTTGGTGCTGCCTTTTCTAACAGGTGCTGAACGACAACACCGACAACAGTTTTGCCTTGATAAAAAACTTATTTTTTTGAAGCAAGCAACAATACAACAGTAACATCGTCCCTGGCGAGAGTGTCACAACAAACCGCTCTTTTGCTTTCCTGGTCCCCGTATCAGCTGGTATGACACAGGCCCACATATCCCCATATAACTGCCCCAGGATATGCCTGTAGATTATTCTTTAATTTTGGACCTCCAGAATCAGCAAGTCCTCGTCCGTTTGTGTCAACGAGGTAAAATTACTTTTTACAAGTTGACTTAATGTCCGGCGCCACCCATTAGGACGTTTCAAAGTGCAAAATACGATCCACCTTTAAAACTGAGTATTTTATTTTGAAAGTAAACCAGATAATTTATTCTGTGTTGGTGCATGACTTTCTGTCCAATACGAGCAGATTTTAGCTCAATTGAATGGATTTGTTGTGGCGTCCGGCAAATATAGAAGTACTGAGTACATTTAGCGCTGGAAGGCGGATCATCAAAGGCATGTTGGTGATGTTCCGCAGGCGGTGGAAAAGGACACATTGTCTTGAATAAAAACAGGAGCAGTCCGCAGCCGTGCGGGGGCCGTTCCGCGGCCGTTTCGTATCCAGTGGAAATCTGTGGGCACACTTTCCTTTCTCCATTTCTGCTTCTTGTTCATGGCTCAACATTAGCTGGAACGCTACTGCACTATGGACCGATGGTCAAAATAGTGCCATTAAAAGAAATGTGCGTTAAAGGCCTACTGAAATGAAATTTTTTTATTTAAACGGGGATAGCAGATCCATTCTATGTGTCATACTTGATCATTTCGCGATATTGTCATATTTTTGCTGAAAGGATTTAGTAGAGAACATTGACGATAAAGTTCTCAACTTTTGGTCGCTGATAAAAAAAACCTTGCCTGTACCGGAAGTAGCGTGACGTCAAAGGTTGAAAGGCTCCTCACATTTCCCCATTGTTTTCAATGCAGCTAGAGCGATTCGGACCGAGAAAGCGACGATTACCCCATTAATTTGAGCGAGGATGAAAGATTTGTGGATGAGGAACGTTAGAGTGAAGGGCTAGAATGCAGTGCAAGACATATCTTTTTTCGCTCTGACCGTAACTTAGGTACAAGCTGGCTCATTGGATTCCACTTGGATACTGAGACCAAAGCACTGTACTCCCAGTGGGACAGCCTCCTGTTGTCTCGCGACCTGCTGTATCGTCGCTGGGAAGCTCCGACAGGACAACATGCTGCCCTCCAACTCGTGGTGCCCCGTGTGCTGCGGCCTCAGGTCCTCGAAGTGATGCATGGCTTCCCAGGGACTGGCCATTTTGGAGTGACCAAGACCTTGCTCCGACTGAGGCAGCGTTTTTACTGGCCGGGCTGTCGCCGTGACGTGGAGATGCACGTCCACCGCTGTGATGCATGCACAGCAAAGAAAGGCCCCACACGCCGCTCCCATGCTCCCCTACAGCAGTTCCAGGTGGGGGCCCCCATGGAACGAGTGGGTGTGGACATTCTAGGCCCATTTCCGGTCACTGATAGTGGAAACCGTTACATCTTGGTGGCCATGGATTACTTCACGAAGTGGCCAGAAGCGTATGCGGTACCCGACCAGAGCGCTGCAACAACGGCAGAGAGATTGGTTTCGGAGATGTTCTGCCGATTCGGAGCTCCAGAGGAGTTGCACAGCGACCAGGGACGGAACTCCGAGTCCCAGGTATTCCAGGAGGTGTGCCGTCGCCTGGGTGTGAAAAAGACTCGCACCACGCCGCTGCATCCTCAGAGCGACGGGTTGGTGGAGCGTTTTAATAGAACCTTGGCCACACAACTTGCCATTCTCACCGACAAGCGGCAGAGAGACTGGGATTTACACCTCCCACTCATTCTTTGGGCCTACAGGACAGCGGTGCAGGAGTCAACACGCTGCACCCCTGCATCATTGATGTTTGGTCACGAACTACGCACGCCTGTTGATTTGGTTTTTGGCCCAGCCCCAGAACCAGAAGTGAGAGGAGCGCCGGGCCTGGACTACTACTACAACCTTGTGGAGCGGCTGCGGGAGGCCCACGATTTTGCCCGCACCAGCCTGACGGAGGCTGGGGCCCAACAGAAGCGGGCATATGACCTCCGCAGTCGAGGCCAGGACTTTGAACCAGGCGCGCATGTCTGGGTCTACAACCCGGTGAGAAAGAAAGGACTCTCCCCAAAGCTCACTAGCCACTGGGTGGGACCCTGCAAGGTCCTCCAGAAGTTGTCCGACGTGGTCTATCGGATACGACTGGCACCTCGGAACCGGCTGGTGGTGCTGCACCGAGACCGCTTGGCCCCATACCAGCCATTGGACCAGAGCCGGGGGCACTTGGAGTCAACCACTCTGCCAGAGAGGGAGATACCCCCAGGGAGCAATGAGGATGCTGAGGTAATACCCCCTTCCGACCTACCTGCAGACAGTGGTAGCAGCCAGCCGCCATCAGAGGGGCGTCGACGACGCCGGTTGCCTCAGCACTTGCGGGACTTTGTGATGAACGCATGGGCTGTTGGGGACAACGAACCCAGCTAGGTGGGGGCTGTGTAGCGTCCCGGAAGAGTTAGTGTTGCAAAGGATTCTGGGTATCTGTTCTGTTGTGTTTATGTTGTGTTGCGGTGTGGATGTTCTCCCAAAATGTGTTTGTCTACTTGTTTGGTGTGTGTTCACAGTGTGGTGCATGTTTGTGACTGTGTTAATGTTGTTTTTATACGGCCACCCTGACTGTGACATGTGTGGCTGTTGACTAAGTATGCTGTGCTTTCACTTGTGTGTGTGTGTTTAAAAATTGGCTTGATCATTAAAAGTTGAACCGATCGTTCATTGGTCAGCATTTCTTGACATCTTCAAGCAAAGACATTTGTTTTTCACTTGGATTTTCACTTGGATTCCACTTGGAATCCATTGGATTCCACGCATTTCAAAAGGCTGCTGGGAGAAACAGCAGACGCAGCTGAGGAAGAAGAAATACCATCAGTCCTCCCAAACCTGAACATCAACGATGGTCCCTTCACACTCGGAGAGCTCGCCAGGGCAAAAGCCACAGTAAGAGTGGGAAAAAGCGCTGGCCCGGACGGCATACCCCCAGAGGTCGTGAAGAACTGTGATCTTGATGACATCATTCTAGAGTTCTGCAACCTTGCTCTGCTGCACAATCGGCTGCCTGATATGTGGTCTCTATCAAACATCGTACCAGTGCCCAAATCCGGAGACCTCTCGAAGCCAGACAACTACCGAGGCATCAGCCTGACCTGTATCACTGCGAAAGTCTACAACCGCATGATCCTAAACAGGGTCCGGCATGCAATCGACCCTCACCTGAGAGTAAATCAGAACGGCTTTCGAGAAGGACGAACAACTACAGCCCAGATCTTGGCACTTAGGAGATTGATTGAGGAGGTGAGGAAGGACAACCTGACTGCAGTCCTATGCTTCATAGACTTCAAAAAGGCATTTGACTCGATACATCGAGGCACGATGGTGAAGATCTTGAAGGCATACAGTATTCCTCCGAACCTACTCCGAGCAATAGAGTCCATGTACGCAGGAACAAGGGCCAGGGTGGTGACCCCAGATGGCAACAGCGAGGAGTTTGACATCCTGGCTGGAGTTATACAAGGGGATACACTAGCCCCCTTCCTCTTCATCATAGTCCTTGATCATGCGCTCAGGAAGGCAATAAATGGGCGAGAGCAGGAACTTGGCTTCACGCTGACACCAAGGAAGTCGAGTCGACAACCGGCAGTGGTCCTGACAGACCTTGACTATGCGGATGACATCAGTCTGCTCTCCAACAACGTGGAACAAGCACAAGAACTCCTACACAGGGTAGAGCTAGAGTGCGCCAAGGTTGGCCTTAGGCTAAATGCCAAGAAAACTGAGGTCATGACCTACAATGTTCCACCAGAACATCAACCTCTGATAACAGCAGGAGGCACTGTGCTGAAAGAAGTTGAGGACTTCAAATACCTGGGCGGATGGGTCAACTCAACTGAGCAGGATTTAAAAGTGAGGAAGGCACTTGCATGGAGGGCCCTGAACGGCATGACCAGGGTATGGAGCTCCAACCTCCCCCGCCAAATCAAACTCAGCTTCTTCTACGCGACAGTTGAGTCCGTTCTCCTCTATGGCAGCGAATGCTGGACCCTGAAGCCAACCCTGGGGAGGTCTCTGGATGGTTGCTACACCAGGATGCTGCGTGCAGTGCATAACATCAACAAGAGTGCGCACGTAACCAACAGAGTCCTCTACAGGGGAATACCAAGGGTGAGCGAGAAGATTGCTGTAAGAAGAATGAGACTAGCAGGGCACTGCCAAAGGCATCAGGAGCTGCCAGCCAGCAAATTGGTACTGTGGGAACCAACACATGGGCATCGGTCAAGAGGACGTCCCACACTAACATACGTGGACATACTCAAGAAGGATGCAGGAGCTCAGAGTACCAAGGAACTGGCCAAATGTATGGAGAATCGGGATGACTGGAAGCAACGATGGAAGGCTCGTCTGAGGACGACCTAGAGAGGATTCCACACTCTCTCCTTTTCCTATTGTGGATCACGGATTTGTATTTTAAACCACCTCGGATACTATATCCTCTTGAAAATGAGAGTCGAGAACGTGAAATGGACATTCACAGTGACTTTTATCTCCACAACAATACATCGGCGAAACACTTTAGCTACGGGGCTAACGTGATAGCATCGTGCTTAACTGCATATAGAAACAAAATAAATAAACCCCTGACTGGAAGGATAGATAGAAAATCAACTATACTATTAAACCATGGACCTGTAACTACACGGTTAATGCTTTCCAGCCTGGCGAAGGTTAACAATGCTGTTGCTAACGACGCCATTGAAGCTAACTAGGCAACCGGACCTCACAGAGCTATGCTAAAAACATTAGCTATCCACCTACGCCAGCCAGCCCTCATCTGCTCATCAACACCCGTGCTCACCTGCGTTCCAGCGATCGACGGTGCGACGAAGGACTTCACCCGATCACAGATGCGGTCGGCGGCCCGGAGACGGAGGAAGTTAAGGTGAGTTTGACGGCTAGCGCGTCTGCTATCCATCTCTCAGTCCTCCTGGTTGTGTTGCTTTAGTCCGCCGCTAATACACCGATCCCACTTACAACTTTCTTCTTTGCAGTCTTCATTGTTCATTAAACAAATTGCAAAAAATTCACCAACACAGATGTCCAGAATACTGTGGAATTTTGAGATGAAAACAGAGTTTTTTGTATAGGATTCAATGTGTCCGCATACTTCCCGTTTCAACGATTGACATCACGCGCATACGTCATCATACATAGACATTTTCAACCGGAAGTTTAGCGGGAAATTTAAAATTGCACTTTATAAGTTAACCCGGCCGTATTGGCATGTGTTGCAATGTTAAGATTTCATCATTGATGAAACTATCAGACTGCGTGGTCGGTAGTAGTGGGTTTCAGTAGGCCTTTAACTTTGACAGCCCTGATATTAACATAGAACATAACTCTCTCTGAATAGTCTCTTTCTCTCCTCACGTTTGTTTTGGGCTGCTGCATCAGTTTAGTGTGACTGTAATGGTGTCTTTGTCAAAACAATTTGTATAAAAATGTGAATTGGGGGATATTACAGCAGTACCTCGAGTTTCCTTCCAATATAATCCGTTCCAAAAGGTCAGACAAAGACTGAATTGTTGGAAATCCAAAGTACTTTTTCCCATAAACGCAAAAATATGAACACAAAACATTTATGAGCAAATAATGTACAATTAATATTTAACATCACTTTTGCCTTTACTGAAGAGCAGAGAGGGAGGAGGTGAAGAAAGAGCCACCGTCATACTTTTATACTATTTTTTTCTTAAATTCAACAGTGTTTCTCACCTTCTTTATCAAAGTGCTTGCACTCGTATTATAACCAAGAAGAGACTTTGCAACCCCACAGCGCTGTCCTATAACTCGCAACTTTCTTTGACCCCAAGGAGGCTTATTATGCCGTTGGGTAATCGCTACAGGGGCTTATTGACCAGTTTGTTACGCACAATGTTTGGACGTACAATAACCGGGGCAAATTTTCACGCAGGTGTTCATGGAAAACCGAGGCCCCACTGTACTTTGGAGCTTTCACTGTATTTATTAACATGCAAAACCCTTTTGTTTGATTTGAGAAACATCCCTGAATAGGCGTTACAGTTACACGGAGTAACAGCAGCGCTGCATTCAGGGCTCCGTGTTGTACCTCAATAAAAGTGAGCAGTAAAAGGCCTGACTGAAAGCATCCACAAGTCCATAAAAGTGTTCATAAACTATTTAGGGCCTTTCTGCTCTCACCACAGGGGACGTGCACACATAATGTGCAGCTTATGTTCCCCATCAATGAAGCTCCCACCTGAGCGTGCCCCAGGTATCTCCCCTTGTCAGCAGCGACACACACAGGCTGTTTAAGTGCTCCTATCGGACCACAGAGGAGAGGAACAGCAGATTAAGCATGATCCTATTCCATCGCCGCTAGCCCCTTCATACGCTCCGTTACACCAGCATTTAAAAAGGGGAGCGTGGGATGTGTGGGGGGAGGGGTTCCATTCAGACCTGTGATATGAATCTCAGACGTATGGACAAGAACACAGCTTTCACCCCCCGGTCTCACAGAAAAGACCCCTTTTTGGCACCCTCTATTTCTGGTTGCTACGGCCGTCTGGGTTCAATGGTGCGCTCCTGTTGTGAGGGGACAAAGCCTCTCAGTCATCCAGCCACGGTTGCTAGGGGAGCCAGAATGTATGGGGAGGGACGGGCTGCTGTTGTCCCAGACCAAATGTCTCTCTTAAGGCGGCTGAGAAGAAGTGATTGACAGGTGGCTACACGCTCCGCTGCGGATCACCCGGGAGGTCTGAGGGGGGTGACATTATATTTCAGACGTGTGTGTGTGTGTGTGTGTGTGTGTGTGTGTGTGTGTGTGTGTGTGTGTGTGTGTGTGTGTGTGTGTGTGTGTGTGTGTGTGTGTGTGTGTGTGTGTGTGTGTGTGTGTGTGTAAGTGTAGTTCCGGTGAGTTATGCACTGTGAGCAAACGGTATATATGATGGAGATATGGAAATATAAAAGTAGCACCATTGATACTGATACATGTTTCAAATATGCTGTTGGCAATCATTTGAGTCAAAGTGCTATGATCACTGTGACTTTTTTGATGAATATCTGTCCAAGCAGATGTTTGCTGATAAATTGGAACTCTGCAAGTAATTACAACTGCTGTAAAAAGTTTTAAATATATATATATATGATAAATATATACACATTTTTATTTGAAATATTTGGAAAAATATGACATGTATATTTTTCTCAACTAAAAAGATATATTTCACATATTCAATGTTCAGTTTTTTCGAAATGTTTATTTGGAAATAATAACAGAGACTTTTTCTAGATTAAAAAAAAATTTTTTTTACACATATATAATTTTAGTTTTAATTTTAGAATATATACATATATATATATATATATATATATATATATATATATATATATATATATATATATATATATATATATATATATATATATATATATATATATATATATATATATATATATATATATATATATGTATATATATATATATATATATATATATATATACACACACACACATTAAAATAAAAATTATTGGTATTTGGAAAAAGGTTTCTAAAAAAAAATACAAAAAAATATATGTATTTTTTTCGAAAAATGTTTAATTGTTCACATGTGCATTGAGAAAAATACTTTATCTGTTTTTTCTATACATCATTTAATTTACATTTTGTTTGAGATATATGTATAACTATATTTATTAGCTATATGAAACATTTTTTAGATATATACATATGGGCGACTTGTCCAGGGTGTACCCCGCCTTCCGCCCGAATGCAGCTGAGATAGGCTCCAGCACCCCCGCGACCCCGAACGGAACAAGCAGTAGAAAATGGATGGATGGATGGACATATGTGTATTCATGTATGTGTGTATAATTGTTTTAGAAAAAAAATGTGTTTTATTGTTCACATATTTAGAATTTTTGAAAGAAAAATACATACCACCAATAAATTTTGATATACACTACCGTTCAAAAGTTTGGGGTCACATTGAAATGTCCTTATTTTTGAAGGAAAAGCACTGTACTTTTCAAAGAAGATAACTTTAAACTAGTCTTAACTTTAAAGAAATACACTCTATACATTGCTAATGTGGTAAATGACTATTCTAGCTGCAAATGTTTGGTTTTTGGTGCAATATCTACATAGGTGTATAGAAGCCCATTTCCAGTAACTATCACTCCAGTGTTCTAATGGTACAATGTGTTTGCTCATTGGCTCAGAAGGCTAATTGATGATTAGAAAACCCTCATGCAATCATGTTCACACATCTGAAAACAGTTTAGCTCGTTACAAAAGCTACAAAACTGACCTTCCTTTGAGCAGATTGAGTTTCTGGAGCATCACATTTGTGGGGTCAATTAAACGCTCAAAATGGCCAGAAAAAGAGAACTTTCATCTGAAACTCGACAGTCTATTCTTGTTCTTAGAAATGAAGGCTATTCCACAAAATTGTTTGGGTGACCCCAAACTTTTGAACGGTAATGTATATTTTGAGATATTTCACAAAATAAGTGCTAAATATGAATATAAATGTGTTTTCCCTTGAAAATGTCACATACGTGAATACCCAAAATATTAGAAATACTCAGAGATGCATTTGTTTTTACACCACTTCATTCCAACTATACTGTAATACACACTGTCAATACAAACATCGAAGCGTTTTTATCCGACATTTTGACATTTCTTCTATGCAACTGCAGCTGAAATTCCAGCCAAATAACTATGTATTTGATAATAAATCTAACAAGTGTATATATTGTATTTTTGTTTCTTTCATGGCTGAGAGACACAAAAGCGGTGAGTTGTGTGTTTATTTGTATGTCAGGGATTAGTGAGTCTTTGTGTTGCCAGCAGACATGAATTCTCTCTGCAGGCCTCAGGAGCAGACAGAATGCAGCGTTGGGGTATAAAGAGGGGGTCCACGTAAGGACCCCGCCTGGCCTCGCATAGAGGTGCCTGAGACTGTCTGGCTTCTGCACTCCCAGACAGGGAAGCCTTCCACTCGTCAGATGGCACCCATCACCATCTCCCCGCCCCCTTTCCCTTGACCTTGACTCTCTGTCACCATGGCCCCTCCAGACAGGCTGGGGTCAAAGGCTAACACAGCAGTCACACATCAGACACGGTTCGGATCCCCTGTGTCCGTATAAATGCTGAATGATAAATCACCCAAAACACTGTGTTGGAATGTGCCTCAGAATTCCTGTGGAGGCTCATTTTTAAAGGCCACGTTCAAAAATATAAATTTTAAGGTAAAAATTATACCTTGGTTCATGTTATGATTTTAACAGAACACGTTGACACATTGCATTGATTAAACTATTTGGGAGCTTCAGACGTTTGCAATGCTGCTGAAGCCATAACAAGTTTGCACACTTTTCTCATCCATCCATCCATTCATTTTCTACCGCTTCTCCCTTTCGGTGTCGCGGGGGATGCTGGAGCCTATCTCTGCTGCATTTGGGCGGAAGGTGGGTCTCAAAGGGCTCATTTCATTTCACAATAAAAGCATGTTCATCAGATATGTGGTTTTGAAGGAAATCAGCTCAGCTCTCATGTTCTTCCACTTCCTGCAGGCCAACAATACAGTAAATGAAACGTAAACGCCCATCCCGAGTGCAAACTCGGGATGGGCGATACTGCACCTTTTGGGGTCAATCCGATACCAAGTGATTTCAAGTATTACTGATACATATACATGGAATTCTCCAAGATTATTTATTAATTTTGCTTTGATTTGTTGATCATGACAGACAGATTTTAGGCAAACAAAATGCGATTGTGTTATTTTGCTGGCATGCTTTTATTTTGAAGGCCTTTACAGGATGTATTATGCTGATGTTGCCACCCAGTATGTTGCAAAGTGGACTGAAAAGGTAGGCCTTCATTGCCCTTTAAAGTTTATAGTGAAACTTAAAATACGGAACAGTCCGCCCTGAGATCGGTAGGTTGTGAGTTCAAACCCTGGCCGAGTCATACCAAGGACTATAAAAATGGGACCCATTACCTCCCTGCTTGGCACTCAGCATCAAGGGTTGGAATTGGGGGTTAAATCACCAAAATGATTCCCTGGCGCGGCCACCGCTGCTGCCGACTGCTCCTCTCACCTCCCAGGAGGTGATCAAGGGTGATGAGTCAAATGCAGAGAATAATTTCGCCACACCTAGTGTGTGTGTGACAATCATTGGCACTTTAACTTTAACTTTAATTTACAGGACACTATTTAAAAAGGTAAACAAATTAAAAATAGGACAGATATTCACAGAAACAAAAACAGTGATATACGAAAACTAAAAAGAAATCATTCCTATCACCCTGAACATTGGCATCATCAGTGTTGGTATTTGGTGTGCACTTTAATACAATAATTCAGTATATTGACTGTTTAAAGCAGTGGTCCCAAAACTACGGCCCGGGCGCCAGATACGGCCCGCCAGCGTCCAAAATCCGGCTCGCGAAAATCCAGAGTAAAAAAATTTTTTTTTTTAATTAATCTGTCTTTTCTAGATCATCCATAAATCAATTTTTTACTGCTTGTTACTCTTGGGGTCTCTTAGCCGCTCAGGCAAATCATATTGTTTAAAAATGCATTTTCCCATCGATAACGTGACATCATCATGCTCGCACCGCAGTGTCGGGCAAGTGTGCGCTCTTTCAGTCAATTAGTGCACGAGGGGGAAAAAAATGGCGAAATCTATTAAAATAGATTCCAAGTGTAGAGTTTTTAAACGTCAGTTGACAATTGGACATATTACTTTTTTTTGTTCAGTGTAAGGAGAAGGCAGTTTGTCTAATCTGCAAAGAGAAATATATATATATATATATATATATATATATATATATATATATATATATATATATATATATATATATATATATATATATATATATATATATATATATATATATATGTATATTCATATATATATACATATATATATACATATATATATATGTATATACATATATATATACATATATATGTATATACATATATATATACATATATATATATATATATATATATATATATATATATATATATATATATATATATATATATATATATATATATATTTATATATATATATATATGTTATTTTTGTCTTTGCACTGTTAATGTATAGTGGTATACAAAATGACCAGAATATACAGTATTTAACTAATAGACGCCCAGTGGGCACAGGCCGCAATTACACTAAACTGTATGAAGTTAAAGGGGAACTGTACTTTTTTTGGAGTTTTGCTTATCATTCACAATCATTATAAAGGACATGACAATGGATGGATATATATATATGTATATATATACACTACCGTTCAAAAGTTTGGGGTCACATTGAAATGTCCTTATTTTTTAAGGAAAAGCACTGTACTTTTCAATGAAGATAACTTTAAACTAGTGTTAACTTTAAAGAAATATACTAATGTGGTAAATGACTATTCTAGCTGCAAATGTCTGGTTTTTGGTGCAATATCTACATAGGTGTATAGAGGCCCATTTCCAGCAACTATCACTCCAGTGTTCTAATGGTACAATGTGTTTGCTCATTGGCTCAGAAGGCTAATTGATGATTAGAAAACCCTTGTGCAATCATGTTCACACATCTGAAAACAGTTCAGCTCGTTACAGAAGCTACAAAACTGACCTTCCTTTGAGCAGATTGAGTTTCTGGAGCATCACATTTGTGGGGTCAATTAAACGCTCAAAATGGCCAGAAAAAGAGAACTTTCATCTGAAACTCGACAGTCTATTCTTGTTCTTAGAAATGAAGGCTATTCCACAAAATTGTTTGGGTGACTCCAAACTTTTGAACGGTAGTGTGTGTATATATATATATATATATATATATATATATATATATATATATATATATATATATATATATATATATATATATATATATATATATATATATATATATATTTTATTTTTATTTTTTTTTGCATTCTAAATGTTAAATGAATGTGATCAAAAGTCTGCTTACAATGGAGCCTAAAGGAGTCGCACAATTCTGCCTATAAAGCCCTTAAAAAAACATCCAAACACCTTCATTGAGGTTTGATGTAAGTATATATGTAATGTAGTAACGGGCACATTTATAATAATACTTAATATTTACTTATTTTGATAATTTCAAGCATACACGGCGCATTAATTTAAAAAACGCATACAGTTTGCTTTTTTTTTCTTCATCACTGATTATTACTCACTGCAGACTTCATGAGAGACAACAAACATAATAAAACATCACATACTGTATATGGTCTGCTTTCATTAGAATGCCGACTGATAGGATATTCCCATTTATATGAAGAATAATCCTTGTGAAGAAACGGGGTGGGGTATAGGTGCGACCTAGCGTCTTTTCATGTCGTCCTCGCCAGTTTCGAGTCCTAAATGGCAGTCAAATTGTCCCAACTTGTCGGAATACTGACTCCGACATCTTCTGTCCAGGTGAGATGCATGATTTATGATCTAAAATACATTTACAGGGAGCAGGGAAGTGAGGAAACAGCAGACCACTAGATGATGTAAACATAGGGACACCCAGAAGTGATTATGGTGCCGCTATAAATAGTTTGTCTGTGTTAGCGCTTATAATAACGATATCACTAATACTTGGTTCATATTCAAGTCACAAAATGTAAATGGGGTACTTTTGCCGCTTTTTGGATGGTTATTTAACGGATTTTATGGGCGGAATAGAGGAGCTCCCACTGGGTCCGCTGTAAGCAGACTTTTATTTACGTTTATTTAATATTTGGAATGCGTTAAAAAAAAATCCATCTGTCGTCATGTCTTTCATAATGATTGAGAACCATAGGCAAAATTCCAAAAAAAGTGCAGTTCCCCTTTCAGCAGTAGGCCACAAATGGCCCTCTGTCTGTCAGCTTGAGACCCCTAACATACATAATCAAATGCTGGCAACCATTTTCTTTCCCTTTCAAACTTGATTGGAGATAAACAAGTTAGACATGTTTTTGAACAGTATAGAGTCCAGTGTAGTCTGCTACATTTTCAATACAGAAAATTTGATGGATGTGCATGGAGGCATCCATATTATTTTTCTTTTGTTTATTAAGCACACAAAAACCAACACAATCCAAGATATGCCGAACATTTTAATATAATTTAAGAAAAAACTGTCTTTGTATTATTTTAGCATGTTCAGGTTATAGTTTTTCTTTATATAGAAAAACAGCAGGAAATGTCCCCTTAGCCACACTATAGACAGCACCCGGTGCATGAAACTTATTTAAAAAAAATCCCTTTTGATTGAAAAAATCCCTTTTGATTGATTGTAGTGGTGTTAAGTTAACAATATATTTCCAATTGACATTTAGCTCTTTGGAATATGCTGCCTTGCTTATATGTTAAATACAAAATAGGGCAAGTATGATATGAAAATATATTGTTAAATGAATGCCTCTTTCTTTTTTTGACAGATTGCATGAACATTACTAATGCTAATATATACATTATATTATACTATATTTTGAAACGGCAGGAATACATTTGGAGCAGAAACTTTATTTTAGGAAAAAGTCTGTGAACGAGGGCTTGTTGGATGTGTTAAATCAGCCTGATTGGGAGTTTATGCCAAAGCCCTGAAGGCTGGGGTTGGAATGAATAGTCAGCTATTGAAACGAGTGTGAGGAAGGTGGCGTTCACATAGACCTCTTCTCCTTTCTTATGCTAAAGGTTTGCTTCCAGACTCATTCACAACACTCCTCACCGACTTTCCCTCCAAAATGTTGTGTGTTAGAAAAGCACATTATTGAACGCTTCCTTCATTGTCTTGTCAGTAATTTCTCTTTTAACAAACAAGCTCCTGTTTTACCGTGTTGATGAGGATTTATTCCTACTTAGTCCTCTCTTTATTTGCTTCCTGTTTGGTGTACAACACGTGTAACAGTGCACTGGTCACTGGGGAGTGGAAGGAAATGGCCTCTTAATTAGCAGCTCTTGACCTTTGACTCCGGCTCCTGACCTCAGAATCTCTCCGGTGTACTTATTGTCCTCAGGGGATCATACTGACCATGAACTCTGACCTTTTCATGTCATGCAATGACAAAAAAACACTGGTCAAAAAGTTTATTTAGCCTAAATCAGCGACTCTGTGCTTGTTTCTTATTGGCCCGTGGCACATTCAGAAAGATGATTAAAAAAGGTCGGTACATTTGAACAACAATAGCGCTAATCGTTGTAACCTATTACACAAAGCTGACATCTTAGCATATCTATATGTTGCATTTAAGTTTAGTACAATAAAAACTAAAATTGCAAACCACACCTTTAATTTGTTTCATGCAAAAGTTTGAAGGCCTCTGGCATATCTACACCAAATAAAATAAAAAAACCTAAAAAAATTACAATATTTCTAAATGGGAAAAAAAATACAAATTAGAATAACCTTTAAATTAAAAAAAAATTAAATTTAAAATAAATTATATATATATATATATATATATATATATATATATATATATATATATATATATATATATATATATATATATATATATATATATACACACACAATAACTTTTAGATGATTATGCATCACTCCAGTGGAGCAGTATTTATTAATTTCAACACTGCAGCAGAGGCTGATTCCACTAATTGATTTGCATCCAACCAAGGAGGAGCTGCTACTGTGCATTTAGATGCATATTAGCAAGCATACTGTGCCTAACAATTTTCTTATACACCAGCAATAAAGATGGAAAAATATTTCACTTTTTATTCTGCTGGGTTTAAATTGCAAAATTGCCGATTCAGAGTCATCTTTATATTAATGTTATGATCCCCCTTGTTAAGTCCCTTGACAATATATTTACGTAATACTATATTTATGGATTGATTGTATTGTTTCTTTTGCATCTGATTTACATTTCTATATTTATAATTCTGTATTTATGCATATGTATTCATAATTCGACATATATATGAGTATATAGACACGCCAGTTAGATATACTTTATTATTCCATAAAGGAATTATACATTGCAATATAATATTTGACAGCTTGTGTATAGCTATTTATGTAACATCCATGTTAAACGTAAAAGTGAACGAATTGCATTAATTGCTGGCATCCCAATTATTTCTGATACCATTGGGCCTTTGTTTTTCCTTCAAAATAAAATGTATTATTTATCGGTACATCAAAACGTCAAATAGTTAACGGCTGGAGTACTTCACCCACCAAAATAAAATTCTTTAATATTGTTTTATACTTCTAAGAGGACAGTATTCCTATTATGCATTCATTTTTTGTTTCTAGAATATGAATGTTTATAAGTGAATGGTAAAACTAACTATCCTTACATTTCTACCGCTTGTCCCTCTGGGGGTCGCGGGGGATGTTGGAGCCTATCCCAGATTCGAGCGCAATTATTTACCAATTTAAAGTTTTTAAACGAAACTATGAGAAACTAAAGTTTATGACTTTTATTTGCATATTTTGAATGAACACATCTTACACAAGAGGCCAAATTGAACACACATTCTGTATATCATTGAGCAGTGAGCACACATAGGCAGTAATTGGCATTACTCCGCAAGGAAAAACAGGTCCATATACACTAGTTGATACGTTCGAGTAAGTTTGGACTTCAAAGCAGAGGTAAAAAGCCCAGGTTCCTTTAAAGAACTGAAAAATGTCCATCCATATAAATTACTCAGCCGAGAAAAAATAATGTCAGCAGTAGCGAGCTAAAATGACCCAAGCTAAAGCTAGCAAAAAGGCACCATGGTAACTAACAAAACTAATACTAATTTAGATAGAAGTATAATACAAACAGGAATACTCACATACTGCATGAAAATATAGAAGTCAAAAATAACTATTAATCCAATGGAAAATTGAAGAAATATTCCATCAGCTGGCAATTATAAAAAATATAAACAGCACGGCTTCAAACAAATTGCAAATAGTAACAGGTGAGACTCCGCCCTGCACCAGCAGGAATAGGAACCGGAAACAAAAGCAGAAACAAAAACAGAAACTTACAAAATAAAAGGCAGGAAAATACAAGAAACATGTTTATTAAAATGTAAAATGTGAACATTGATTGGACAATTCATTGTGTGATTATTTTTGATGCGTTTAATCCAAGGTCTGCAGGCTGAAGTTTCACAGCTTGCCATCTCCATCCTGAGGACAAATAATTAAAATAAGTATTTGTAAGTTACCAACTTTACAAAGACAACAAGATAAACACTAATATATTTGAACTATTACATCTTAAAACTGACTGAAGGGGGCAGGGAATATAATCAATAATGAAGACGATGCTGTAGATATCCTATAAAAAATAAGCCTGTGTTTTACATGTTGTTTTTCTCTGCTATTTGCAGGCTCTTTGCATGGAGGGATCCTGAGGCTTTCATCCCCACGGGGAACCATCCCCGACTCTTTCTCTGTCAATTTTCACCCACTCCCCAATTCAGACAAGCTTTTTCTCCCACCAAGCCCACAATGAAGGATTTGTCCTTGTTCTCATTGTCCACCCCTGATATCTTTTTTTGCCTGCTCCTTTTTTCTGCAGACAGCATGCAGCGTATGCAAATACACACCGCTTTATTCTCTGGCCCCCCTCCCCTGAATGAATACAAGCTTAAATGAGGCCACACTTGCACACATATTTACAGAGGGGGCATGGAAACGTGCACTTATTTCAATCACTGAGGCACACAGAAATAGTCAAATTCATAAAAAGAGGACAGTGGATTTAAAAAAGAAAAAAAACAAGATGTGATTGAAGGGTAGCATTTCAGCATTGATTCAAAGGTTTTACAAAAAATATTGCTTGGTGATTTTAAACGGAACACCTACATTTTCAGAGGCTTGAAAGTACAGTATATTGTAATTACACTGTGATTCACAGCACAAATGAATATCAATGAATACTTTTGACTTTCCATAAGATGGCACCTAAACGGTAAATGTGAAACCTCAAATTAAAATCATAAAAACTCTTTCTGGACCTAACTGTATGCTGAAATGGTTATTTCTCACTTGTATTTTATGTATGATGATTTTGGGACTGTTCTAACAAGAAGTGTTTAATTTTTATATTTGCTATCTTAAAAGCTCATAATACACTATAATAATAATGGGAGTTCTCATGAATTTGATTAATTATAACTAACATTCTCCAACTAGTGTGAACGTGTACGTGTTCGTGTGTGTGTGTGTGTGTGTGTGTGTGTGTGTGTGACGGTTTGGCCTTTTCACTCGTACATGATTGTGCCTGCTGGCTTCTTCCCCATAGCAACCCCAACAGAGGTCAAAGGTTATGTAACCTCCCTTCAACCGACCATCCCTCCGCCCCGCTAGACCACCCCCATTTTTTCTGTACCCTCCAGTGTGGCCATGAACTTGAACTTGACAATCAAACAGAGTTTCTCTTAATTCTCCTCCTTACAAACAATAAGCATACTCAGCAAATTCCTCTGCGGGACCTCAACTCATATAACGCCTCTCGTATCTTTACTTTAAGATACTTAACGTTGCGTTAGATTGCTCTCGGTCAAAGTTGCATTGAAAGAGCATGATGAGGTTTTGCTCGACACACATGGGGGGGGGGGGGGCTCTTGCATGAGATGTTACAGCATGTTACACATTTATGCAGCTCTATAGGAGAAACATGACACATGCAAACTGACCTTAATGTCTTTTAGTGTTCCCTCTTTATAAAAAAAAAATACAACTCCTAAAAAGATGTCCAACCAAAAACTAAATTGAGTTGAAAGACTACTCAAAAGAAGAAAAAAAAAGTTGTGCAATCATTTCCAAAAATACACTTTTAGTTCATCATATTATAATGTTTCTGTATTTAATTAAGTGGTGATAGTGGAGGCTCTGCTAGTTTTTACAGTCCCTATAGAACATTAAACAATATATCTCATGCGTACACACAATTGTGTACACACTATAATTTAAATAATCCAATTCATGTACACACTGATGCTCTAAATCCTCACGCCAATGATTGTACGCCTAATTGGAAACACCTTTTGTATCGAGATTAGACAGACGCTTAAGATGTTTAATCATCAGATTCTGGTTTATTCAGTGTATGTGTACGGCCTGCAAAATGTCCTTCTAAAAGCACACAAATAATGTTCCTCTATGCCGTTATATGCTAAATCCGTGCCAGTTTTAGATATGGGCCGCATGGGAAGTTGCCCATTTTATTGGAGCACCGCAAGAGTGGGGGGGTGTGCTCGGGGGGCACCATACTGCTCAAATAAGTGGATAACACCAAACCCCTGAGAGAGGAAAGAGGGTGTCGCAATCCACGCTCGCTTTTCTACAAGAGGATTGTACCACAGACCTGCTATAAGCAGAGTTCATTCAGCTCACCCACACTTCTTGTTACCTAGCAGGGATGACCAAAGTGTGCCTAGGGGGGCTTTTTGCAGCACTACTTTTTTTTTTTACTTTATTGCAATGGTTTCACAAAATAATGCAATATGTTGTCCTTTGACATCGCTTGTTTTTTTAAGAAGTGAATGTCTTATACAATAAAATCAGTAGAGAATAAAAGATAAATAATGGGATAACTACAAAAAATACTCCCATCTTTACATATTCCTGGATACAGAAAATCATACTCATCCTACTTGTACAGCATATCATTATTTCATAAGTACAAATGGCGTGAGATGCAGTTCATTTTAATTCACCCCACTTTTAAAATTAAAATGAAATTACCAACACAACAAAAATGGGGTAAAAGAGCAACATTTATAAAGAAAAAGCAGACATGCAGGCTTTAAACTATAATTGTATTGGGTTTAGCCTTTAAAATGTTTTTTTTACAAAATGCCACCTGCATCCTTCACTTTTCTAATAAGTGATCCCTCAAAAAGTTTTGGACACCCCCTGACAAACACCAAGGGCTCATCTTCCACGGTTGAGTTATTTGTTAGTTAACATTGCACCAAAACCGCCAAATTTCCATAAAATATGAGAAGAAGCGGAGGAATGAGCCCAAAACAACACTTTTTTTTTTCTCACGCTTTTCTGTCAGTCAATCGCATGAATATGTTTGGCTGCCCGGGAATCAAACCCATACCCTCTGCAATGGAAGCCATCAAGCCTGTTAAATGGATGCTTGGTGCTGATCTGGATAAAAGGTGTCTTGAATCTGATAGTGTGGCTCTGCACCCCCGTGAAAGTGCATTTTCATCACGTCTCCTTTTGTTTGTTTTGCTGACTTCTGCCATCTACAATATCTTTATGATTCATATTTGACCTTCCTCTTCTATCAGACAAACAGATTTTGGTGTGTGTACTAAATATGAAGGACAACAATCTCTGTAGATGTATGCAGTGCAGTAATAGCTAGACTCCTTGTGAATCAGGAGTTGCATCATTCAGCTTGTCATCAGGCATTGATGCGTTTGCGCCTTATGGCCATGCCGCGTGACAATGTTGCTTAAAATAATTGCATCCTGGTGTCAAGCTGAGCAGAGATACTGTAAGTCAAAGGTGTGACTGCGACGTGAAGATCAGATTGGGAACGCGGGTGCCGGTGGGTTATAATTGTGTTCCACCTGCACTGAATGTAGTGCATGAGTGCATGCCTAATGCCAGTGAAGCCCTCCCAATTGGCAGAGAAAAACAGCATCACATCTCCATGCCTCTCAGACATGCAGAGTTGGCCTGAATAGACTAATGAACAGTCAGGTGGCACTCCAGGGCCCCCTCCCGACGCACACATATCAAGCACACATACACTTGCAAACACATTAAAACTCAGCGCCTCAGTCGACCTCGGTGCTCCGCACGACGGTCTAATGTCTCAGGCATCTGCTCATGTCTAGTCTGGAGGGCCTTTCCCACCCTGCCCCCCAGCCAAGGCCCGCCGCAGCACCAGCTCCCACAATTGTGGGAAAGCGCTCCTTTTTTTTTTTTTTTGAGGGAGGGGCAGGTGTAGGGTTGGGGGGATAAACAGCTATTGAGAGGGGAGCGAGCGAGAGAGCGCGGACTTGAATGATAATGTGAAAATACACAACGCTCTTCATTAACACGCAAGCAAAGCAGCTGCACATGTTGGCGGAGGACACACACGCTCACGTGTTCTTGCTCACCAGGGCACAGCCGCAGCTTTAGGTACACTTGATCTAATCCTGCCTTTACAGAGATAACATTGCTCTGATCTATTTATGAAATGCATATGGGTACCATTTACTGTTAGCTTCTTGGAATATTTGGACTCACTTGTGTGGTTCGATGAGAGAGCCGATAACTCACACACCTTTCAGTGTATAGTGGCTAACGAGGCAACAACGACCACAATAATAAACTCAACTGAGCATCATTAACCTCAATTATATATTGATACAGATTTTGCAATAGATCTCAATAGATTGTAAAAATGTGTCTCAGAAGAAGACCAAGAACCGGCAGGAGGTCCACTCTTCCTTCAAAATACATATCATATTTGTACATATCGTATTTGCTGATGTTGTTTTATTGTTGTTGTTGTTATTGTTGTGTTTGCTGTTGTTGTCTCTCTGTCTTATCCCCGTCTTGTCCCCACAATTTCCCCCTCTGTCTTCCTTTTTTTCTCTTTCTATCCCCTCCTGCTCCGGCCCGGCTGCACCAAATAATAATATAAATCCATTTAATAAAGTCAAATACAAATAAGGCAACAAGAGAAGTATCCCACACTTCTCTTTTGTAAAGTAAATTTGTACAGCCGATATGGGCATCTACATCAACAGTATGATTTGCCTGAGAAGCTGGACAGGACAAAAAAAATAAAAATAAATAAATAAATTTAAAAAAACTTATTCCTTCAAAGAAAACGACTTTTACAATAAAACAACAATATAATTATTTGTTGTTATTAGGGATATGAATCTTACAAACAACTAACGATTCAATAAGATTACGATTCTTGGGGTGACCATTATATATATAATATAATATATATTATAATATATAGTCATTCACATTGACGTCCCACTGGGGTGAGTTTTCCTTGCCCGTATGTGGGCTCTGTACCGAGGATGTCGTTGTGGCTTGTACAGCCCTTTGAGACACTTGGGATTTAGGGCTATATAAATAAACATTGATTGATTGATTGATTGATTGATATTGGAATCAGAATAAATTCTCCATTGAACACAATTCTCGCAATATTTCTTTAGGTTACATAAATTATAATAAAACATTTTCAAAACATGTTACAAAAGCTTCACTTGGCTGCTGACATGAGTATATCTGCAGCTAAGGTGGTCTAAAAAAATGCAACATTCAAAAATTCGAAATCATTATTTAAGTAATAAATTCCAATGTGAATAGACTTAGACTTCCTTTTATTGTCATTCAAATTTGAACTTTACAGTACAGATAAGAACGAAATTTTGCTGCATTTGCTCATTGTAGTGCAGGATAAAAGAGCAATAAGGTGCATATATAGATTACTGTACAGATAAATGTATTGCACTTTTGCATAAGCATCCACGTTTATGGATATATGTTATATTGTCTTTATATTCCAGCGAGTTAATCCGTTTTGGGGGGGAATTGAGGGGATTATCCTTAATTTCCAGTACCCCTTGAGTAATTATTGTTTCTGTGTTGTTGTTTTTTTGTTGAAAAATAAAATTAAATGAATGTTTATAAAGAAACAACATTGTAAACTAACAAAATACGGTTACAGGAAACAAATGATTAGTAATTGCTTAGACATGGAAAAGAGTTAAGAGGATTAAATAAGCTCTGCTTTTTCCTACTCTTTTTTTGGACATTTCGAATTGTGAAATTGTAAACATACATGCCATTGTAAAAATATACCATCACCAGTGTGTGTGTGGGTGTGTGTGTGTGTGTGTGTGTGTGTGTGTGTGTGTGTGTGTGTGTGTGTGTGTGTGTGTGTGTGTGTGTGTGTGTGTGTGTGTGTGTGTGTGTGTGTGTGTGTGTGTGTGTGTGTCAAATTTTGAAGGTGATGGTTTCAGCAATAATTTGGGTTACTCGGCTACTTCACCCAAGAAATGCTTAGAATTAGTTTATCAGTGCACTCCCTATAGGTGACCTATACAAAGACACGCACATGGCTTTTTTTTACTGTAATAAAACAATGCTTTGTTTTGCTGATTAGTATTTTATGTTCCAAGAAAACTGATGATTGAAATAAAATAGAATGACTGCGTGGGTTCCCTCCGGGTACTCCGGCTTCCTCCCACTTCCAAAGACATGCACCTGGGGATAGGTTGATTGGCAACACTAAAAATTGGCCCTAGTGTGTGAATGAGAGTGTGAATGTTGTCTGTCTATCTGTGTTGGCCCTGCGATGAGGAAGCGACTTGTCCAGGGTGTACCCCGCCTTCTGCCCGATTGTAGCTGAGATAGGCTCCAGCGCCCCCCGCGACCCCGAAGGAAATAAGCGGTAGAAAATGGATGGACAAAAAAAAATGGCTTCATTGTCTGTAGAGATAAGCATATACTTTTGTGAGTAAAAAAGCTAGGACTCTTTACTGCCACAAACACAGAAAAAAAGGTACATTATAAAAAATGTTACTTTTTCAATCCGAGCCGGCTCCTGGCATCAACACTATATGCTGTTGTTAATGGCCACAACCACTAGGGGGCGGGGCATACAACTACACTCAAGTCTAGATGCACTTGTTATATTTTCAATAAGTGACATTTGGCTCAATATGACTAGAATAAAATCAAACCTTAGTAATATTAAAGAGCGAAATGGGGACACTAAAAGCCTCGAGGCGGCACTGCAGGTGCACGACAACAACAATGGCGTCCACCATGTGTGCATCATGAGGGTGACAAGAGAGGGTGGCAGCTTTCCTTCAACCGGTGCCAGCTCATTAATTTTGTTTGCTACCCAGCCCCCCATCAACCCCACACCAACCCTCCCGCCCCCCCTCCTCCTTCACATCACCCACTAACTGCTAATTAGACAGATAAAAAAGCGAGAGGCTGCATGTGACTGGGGAGGAAATGGCCATCTTGCGCGCACACACACGCACGCACACACACACACACTGTCACCATAACCGCTGATACCCTGCAAAAAATGATGCAACCCACCTTGTATGTCAGCACCAGCCATTTTGGATATCCCGGCAACATCTCCCAAGATGGCTCCAGAACGTGACGACGGGCCAAGGCCTTTGTGTGCCGTCTGGCATGGGCACGCCGTCTCTCGCTGGCGGCGCAGATGGCATCCCAGAGCAGGCGACCCCGTCCTCGTTTTTACCCCCTCGAACAATGCTTCTGTCTTTTACAGGAAGAATGGCGCTAATTGAAAATCTGGAACGAGAAGAGAATATTACGAGAGAAGCTACACAAAGACAATCCGTGTTTGGCCTCGTTCATTAAACGTTTCTTAAAACCCGCGCTTGCGATTCAGCTGCTCATCACAAGAGCGGGAGTGCAGGCAAGGAATCTTTCATGTGCTACAAAGGATGACACAATGGTGCCTTGGAGCATCCCATAAATAAGGACTCATAGTGTTTGTGTGGCCATTCATTAAGGAAGCATGTCATGTTCACAGGCTAACAGGAAGAGGCTCGGACCCCCAGCCCCCTTTTCCACATATCCAATATCCTGCAGTGAAACGAAGCAATTAGGCCGCCAGTTCCCCCGCAATAGGTAGTTAACGCACTGAATGAAAACCTCATCTCACTCTGCCGCTCTTAAGGCTTTAAGGGCTGATATGGACTGCATCACACTCAAGTAGCAAGTTGAAAAGTTCAGCTCCCTTCTACAGGATAGGCTGGCCCCCCTCATTGAGGCCTGCTACAATGTATCCCAAAGACTCTCTTTAAGATTCGTTACAGCTTTTAAACACAAGATGCCAAGTGTTTTTTTAAATCGAGGGTCCTACACCACTCCATGGCATTATTAGTAGTCCCGGAGACATTAGTGCCAGCACAAAGCAGCTGTTTCCCCTTTCTTTATTCTGCTAACAAAGCGTCCCGCGGTTGTTTTACATTTAAATGGAAATTAAAAGATTCACTGTTAATTCAACCCAATATGCTGGTGGCCAGGATGGGATTGGATTCACTTATTCAGTCTTAAAAGTTATTTAACGTTACTTTTGTACAGTATAAATGCACCAAGATGCAGAAGGCCCACACCTTCTTGAAACTCATTTGATTAGTAGTCAACATAACATGTGATTATAGTCACAAAATGTCATATTTGCATGCTTTTATATACACATTGTAAGTACAGGGTATACGCTAACCGTAATTATTAACATATCATACTGATTTTATCACATCATACCTCACTAAATAGTATAATTATATGCTGTTTATTTGACATTACATATTTAAAGCCAGTTTACAGGTTACAATATTATAAGTCTGTTTACTTATCTATATTATTTGCATCATCCCCTATTTTGTTGTTGCAGAAAACCTAAGAAAGTTGGGTCTTTTTGAGCAAAAACAAATTCAGATAAAAAATATTTCACTTAAAAAAACATACATATTTGCTTGTAAATAACTAGATTGTTCTGTATGAAATATTTAGCATTATACATGTGTAAGTAATGCAAAACTTACCCTTGACACCAAAGCACATTTATTTTTGCATTTCTTTTTTCCCCCACTTCAATTTTAAAGGAAGTCATTCCTACATTCGGTTATCTAGCTTTATGACAGGTATTTAATACTCATACAGCTAGATAACCAAAGACAGGAACAGACCACCTATCCATGCTGTTGACGTCAACACTTGTCATGATGCCACGTAATATCTGTAGAGAAGGGAAAAAACATGTGTTAGCGTATATATTATGAAAAACATCATTTAGTATCTTATTTCATGTAACACAAGAGGCCATTGATAAATTAAGGAGCAAAAAGGCATACATTTGAGATATACTCCATGAGGAGCAGAATACATCATGTAATATTTAGGTCAGTATTAATTAGTGTATAATTTAGTCTTATTTAAAAGGTTTGCATACATAGTTTTAAACCATACCTGAAAATATCCCACCCTCAAAATGGGCCCATGCATGCCCTGTTATAAATTAGTATAGGATTTAAAAGACACCTACAAAATACACAATACATAACCTCGTTTGTTACGCAAATATACAAATGTGTGGCAAAAATATAAAAATCAAGGCTTCATGTAGTGTGTAACATGATATTGTAATATAACCGCTGTGCAGTTTGCATCTATAAAGAATAGAACACACGTCAGATGACCATGAACGTGACGTGACACATTTTTTAAAAACACGTCATTTTCAACATGTTAGATGCTTTCATTTGACGCCTTTATTGATACTTTTAATCGCACTTATGTCACTGGCCTACTTCTGCTTAACTATATAGCATTTCCACGATATACACGATTTAAAAAAAACAACATTAGGAGCCCAAATATTGTGAGTTATTCCGTTTATAGTAATTGGCAAGGCATGATTTTTGCCATTGTTTTTATATAAAGATAATTTTTTCATGTGTTCCCTGAATGCAGCACGGCGGTAAGCCACATGGTATGAAGCAGGTAAAACGTCACGGAAGTGGGAAATCTTGCTTTTCTTACCTTTTTTAGAGTCCGCGCCGTAAAGTCCTTCATCGACAGAGACTTTAATTCCCCAGAAGGAAAGGGAGGCCTTTTTGTAGGTTGTCATTGCTCCCGTGGAAGTCCACTTCCATCCTCACCGTCGCTCCTCCACCTTCTGCTTCTCCTCCAGCCTCACGCGCTTCTCCAACTGTCAGTCAAGCCGCTCCTGTGATGACGTCACACCCTGTACCCAAGCGGACCAATCAGAGGGCTCCGCTGCCTCCAAAGCGTGTTGAAACTGGGAAGGATGTTTCCCTCCTAAATGGAGATTTTAGTTGTTTTTTTAGCACACAGCTACGGAACTGTCCCCATGTATTATTTCCTTTCGTTTTTTACTAATTTCCATAAAGCTAAAATTATGTACAAACAATAATAATGCTGGCTATAGAGAACATACAAACTAGAGATGTCCGATAAATGCTTTAAAATGTAATATCGGAAATTATCGGTATCGTTTTGTTTTTTTTTGCTTTTTTTTATTTTTTTATTTTATTAAATCAATATAAAAAACACAAGATACACTTACAGTTAGTGCACCAACCCAAAAAACCTCCCTCCCCCATTTACACTCATTCACACAAAAGGGTTGTTTCTTTATGCTATTAATATTTCTGGTTCCTACATTATATATCAATATATATCAATATAGTCTGCCAGGGATACAGTCCGTAAGCACACATGATTGTACATGCTGCTGGTCCACTAATAGTACTAACCTTTAACAGTTAATTTGACTCATTTTCATTAATTACTAGTTTCTATGTAACTGTTTTTATATTGTTTTACTTTCTTTTTTATTCAAGAAAATGTTTTTAATTTATTCATCTTATTTTATTTTATAATTTTTTTAAAAAGGACCTTATCTTCACCATACCTGGTTGTCCAAATTAGGCATAATAATGTGTTTATTCCACAACTGTATATATCGGTATCGGTTGATATTGGTATCGGTAATTAAGAGTTGGACAATATCGGATATCGGCAAAAAAAACCATTATCGGACATACCTAATACAAACCCTTTCTTTATTGAATCAAAAATACTGAAATTCCACGACATAGTGAATTTGCAAACAGCTAAAATTATACACAATGCAAACTATAACCTGCTACCCAAGAATATATAACAATTCTTCTCAACAAAAGAGGAGAAATATAATCTTAAAGAAAAATGTAATTTAAAACATTTATACGCACGTACAACACTTAAGACCTTCAGTATATCAGTATGTGGAATTAAATTATGGAATGAATTAAGCAAAGAAATCAAACAATGTACTAATATGATCCACTTCAAGAAACTCTTCAAACTTTACAAAGTACAAAGAAGAATAACCATGAATATATCTCATCCATCCATTCATTTTCAAGATAATCTTACTCATCTCACCATATGAAATATAACTTACTTCACCAATTATTAGTTATTTATTTGTATTGTTATTACTTATGGAGTATATTGTGAATAAATTGAGAACAGAAAGTGAACAAAAGTTTTAATAACTGCTATGTAAAGGAAAGGGGGTAAGATTAAATAAACTCTGCTTCTTCCTACTCCTTTTCGAACATGTTGAATGGAAAAACTGGAAATTGTGATGTATCATGTATGCATGCATGTTCCAAATAAACTCAAACTCAACTCAACTCAACTCAACAATTTACAGGGAAATTACATTCGTGCAACACTAAAACCTATAAAAACAGACATGCGGATTAAAATCATGGAACTAGTTTACTTTACAATGTAACATGATATCATGTATGTACTCAATTATTGATACTTGGATACCATCTTGTATTTATTTATGTTCTACTATCATGGTTTGTGGTTTAAGTTTATTTCAAACATGCTACTTGTCATATTTGTTCAGTTTCTCATTACAACATCTTCAAAAAGGAGTAGGAAGAAGCATAATTTATTTAATACCACCCCTTTTCCGTTTCATAGTAAGTAATTACTAACATGTTTATTCGCTTCCTGTTCTCCATTGATGCCCAATTTACACCAATCTACTAAGAAGTTCATAATAAATCATTAAGTTGAAAATCACACAATGAGATGAATACGATTATCTCATTTTTCAATAACGTTTAAAATGTTTCTGAGGATTCTTCATCTCACTTCACTTTGAGTTTGAATAGTTTCTTAAACTGGATCATAATGTTTGGCTTATTTGCTTAATCCAATCCATAAATTAAATCAACATACTGATTACTTGAAGGTCTTAAGTGTTGTACGTGCATACAAATGTTTTAAATTAGATTCTCCTCTTTTGTTGAGAAGAATTGTTGCACATTCTTGGGTAGCAGGTTATAGTTTGCTTTGTACAACATTTTAGCTGTTTGCAAATGCACCAAATCATTGAATTTCAATAATTGTGGTTTAATAAATAAAGGGTTTGTATGTTCTCTATATCCAACATTATGTATTATTCTAATTGATCTTTTTTGTAACACAGTTAGTGAATGAAGTGCACATTTGTAGTGTTTGCATATTTCTACACAATAACTCAGATATGGTAACACTAGTGCGCAGTAGAGAATATGAAGTGATTTTTGGTCTAGAACATGTTTTGCTTTATTCATTATTGACGTGTTTATTGCTACTTTATGTTGTATATTTTTTACATGAGATTTCCAATTAATGTTATCATCCATTATTACACCCAAACATGTGTTTTCTTTTACCCTTGAATGTCTACATTTCGACAGTCACATCAAATCAGTAACAAAATCGGCCTACTATCACCTCAAAAATGTAAAAAGACTTAGAGGGCTCATGTCAGCTCAAGACTTAGAAAAACTTGTACATGCCTTTATTACCAGTAGGCTAGACTATTGTAATGGTCTCCTTGCAGGTCTTCCCAAAAAAACTGTCAGGCAGCTACAGCTTGTTCAGAACGCTGCTGCTAGAGTTCTAACAAAGACCAAAAAATGTGAGCACATTACACCAATTCTTAAATCCTTACATTGGCTCCCTGTACATCAGAGAATAGATTTCAAAATCCTCCTGCTCACATATAAATCACTACATGGTCTAGGGCCCAAGTATATCACTGATATGCTCCCACTATATACGCCCTCTAGATCACTAAGATCTTCTGAGACCAATCTGTTAGCGGTTCCAAGAGTAAACTCAAATCAAGGGAGATCATCATTCAGTCACTATGCAACAAATAGCTGGAATAAACTTCCTGAAGATGTCAGACTCTCCCCAACTCTCACTACTTTTAAAACTAGACTGAAGACTTTTATGTTCACCTTAGCTTTCAGCTAAATCTTTTAATCTTTTAACTTTTAACGTCTGCACTGTTTTTATTTTTATTGTCTGCATTTTAATTTTGCTTTTATTTTCTTTCATTTCACTTTGTTGTCTGTGAAGCACTTTGAGTCTGCCTTGTGTATGAAAAGCGCTATACAAATAAAGTTGCCTTGCCTTGCCTTACTCCGTCTATTTGTATTTGTGTTTGACTTTCTCCTCTACTGTTACCAAATAGCATTATTTTAGATTTACTGAAATTCAAAGATAGTCTCTTTTTGTCAAACCATCTTTTTAATTTGTTTATTTCTTCTGTTATTATTTGTATTGGCAGTTGTATCATCTGCAAATAATACTAACTTTAAGTCCTTTGTAACTTTACAAATGTTTAGAGATTGAACAATTTTGGTCCCAGTATTGATCCCTGAGGTACGCCACAAGATATTTTTAGCTATGTGGAAGTGTGTTCGCCTATCTTCACGTATTGCTTCCTTTTGGTTAAGTAGCTTCTCACTCAGTTCAATACCAACCCTCTGATGCCATACCTTTCTAATTTTTTTATTAAGATATTATGATTAATTGTGTCAAATGCTTTTGTTAAATCCATAAACACTGCAGCTGCACATTTTTAGCTATCTATTGATCTCTTCCGTTATTTCGATTACTGCCATTGATGTTGAGATGTTGGCTCTGTATCCGTATTGGTTGTCTGTGAGTGTTTCGTTTTTATTTATGAATTTGTCTAATCTGTTGTTAAACAGTTTTTCTTTTTTTTTAAGAAAATTGTGGAAGTAGAGAAACAGGTCTGTAGTTTGTAAACTGGTGTTTGTCTCCAGTCTTATAAATCGGTACGATTTTTGCTATTTTCATTTTATCTGGGAATTTGCCTGTTTGAAATGATAGGTTGCTGATATATGTTAAAGGTTCTGAGATCTCTTCAATAACTTTTTTAGCGTTTTTATATCATTTTCGTTGCAATCAGTTGAGGTCTTGGATTTACCTTTTTTCACAATATTTATTATTTCCTCTTATGTCACTCTTTCGAGGAACATAGACTTGGAGTTTCTATCTATGGTGTCATTCAAGTCCTCAACTGACTTGGATCTGGAATATTTTACTCCAGATTTGGACCAATGTTCACAAAGTACTTATTGAAGCTTTCAACTACTTTGTTCATATTGCCATTTTTTACATTTCCATCTAAGAAGTATTTAGGATAGTCCTTTTTAGCACCATTTTTTATTTTATTTTTTATTTTAAACAACATAAAAAAAAGACAAGATACACTTACCATTAGTGCATCAACCCAAGAAAACCCTCCCTCCCCCATTCACACTCATCCACACTCATTTACACAAAAGGGGCTGTCTCTTTCTGTTATCAAAAAAAAAAAAAAATCTTCTGGTTTCTACAATATAGAATAATACAGTCTGCAAGGGATACAGTCTTTCGAGCACACATGATTGTGTGTGGTGCTGGACCATTAACATTTTCATTAATTACTATCTTTTATGTAATTGTTTTTAATAATGCTATTTAGGATGCCCCATGTTGCTCTCATATTGTTTTTGTTCTGGTCCAATAATTGACTGTAACATTATTTTCTACATGTTCATAGTATGCCGGTTAGCTTGTTCTTTTACGTTTTGTACTTGTTTTCTGCTTTCTTTGTGTTATAAATGTTCTATATAACGTATTCTACTTTTTGCAAGCATTTTTCAGTCCTTTTGTCATCAATGGTTGATTATTTTTCTTTTGCTTCTTAGTAAGTTGTTTCAATGGACAGTGTTTGTCATAAAGCATCTCGAAGGTATTAAAAAAAAAACATATGCACTATCCACATAATTTTCACTGTAGACATTGTCCCAACTCTGTTTTCTCAGATCATTTTTGAGAGCTGACATACTTTGTTCTGTACGTATTCTTCGAAAAGTATTTTTGTCATCCATGTTCGTCTTCTTGTAGTTTCTGTCGTAGATTATGAAAACTGCCAGATGATCACTGATGTCGGATATTAAAGCAGGCCACTTGGGGTATTGTTATCAAAATCATTAGTGAAAATATTATCAATTAGTGTGGCGCTGTGTCCTGAGATTCTGCTTGGCCTTGTGATTTTAGGATATAAACTCAGTAATCTGTGAGTTTACAATGAAACTTTTTACAACTAATGTGTTTACTAACAATGCAATCAGATTTTAAGAGCAAGACGCTTTGCTGTGTAAAAAAAGGATTTTCAGTAAAGTGACAATAACCGTTTACTTTTTTGACTATTTTTACAATGCGGTATTCCTGTAGGTTTCATAAGAAGAGGCATTTTTCCTGAGGATGCGTCTGTGTTTCTCGGCAAGAAACTGCATTTGTGTATTGAACATAATTGTTGCAGTTTTTGAAATTGAAGTGAAGTAAATTATATTTATATAGCGCCTTCTCTCTAGTGACTCAAAGCGCTTTACATAGTGAAACCCATTATCTATAACAGGGGTGTCAAACTAATTTTAGATGGAGAAAAATGTACTTCCAAGTGGGCCGCACTGGTAAAATCACGGCACGATAACTTAAAAATAAAGACAACTTCAGATTGTTTTCTTTGTTTAAAAATCGAACATGCACATTCTGAAAATGTACAAATCTTAATGTTGTTGTTTGTTTTACACTTACATGCTGCGGTTAATAGTATTCTATCTTGATTTGTCGTTATTTATACTTTCTGAATAAATTATGTGATAATGTTCATCAGTCAACTCATTGGTGTTCATTTTCAATCTATCCATCCATCCATTTTCTACTGCTTGTCCCTTTCGGGGTCGTGGGGGGTGCTGGAGCCTATCTCAGCTGCATTCGGGCGGAAGGCAGGGTACACCCTGGACAAGTCGCCAGCTCATCGCATAATATTTTTCAATCTATCAAGATAAAAAAATAATATCAAAATCAAATTACATGATGTTTTTTATGTAGTTTGATCATTTTCCTCGACTTGTGCACTAACATTAATGTGGTTTATTTTTTTTATGCAGCAGCATCTACAAAGAAAAAAATAAATGCTATTGTGACATCTAGTGGACACATTTAGAACAGCAGTTTATTTCATTCAAAAATTTCGGCTCATTTTTATACTTGGCAAACGAATCCCGCGGGCCGGATAAAACCTGTTTGCGGGCCTGAGCCGGTCCGTGGGCCATCTCTTTGACACCCCTGATCTGTATAGTTTTAAGTTACATTTAAACCTGTGTAGGTGGAAATGGGAGCAGTTGGGTAAAGCATCTTGCCCAAGGACACAAGAGCAGTGACTAGGATGGTGGAAGTGGAAATCTAACCTGGAACCCTCAAGTTGTTGGCACGGCCACTCTACCAACCGAGCCACGCCTCCCCGAAACTATTGTATACTGTAATTTCAATGTCTGTGGGAAACAAAAATGCGACCGTGGCAGGACTCGAACCTGCAATCCCCTGATCCGAAGTCAGATGCCTTATCCATTAGGCCACACGGCCGATGGTGTCCAAGTGGTGGAATTCAGATTACTTTTATCAACCTCTAGACAACGGGTACATGCAGGTTACACGGTGAAAACATTCGGCTTCGGCTCTATTAGTGTCAAACAAGTATCCGTGCCTATGTCTATATAGCTGGGGCATATTTTAAGAGGCGCAAATATACTGTACACTCCTTCCTGCTTTTTGTGGAAATTAGGCGGTCATCCAGGCCGCTAGTTGTCGCTAAGACCTGTTCGGACAACCACGCTGAGGCGGCTGAGGCATTGTTTGGGGAGTTTTGGTCAATATTATCGGCTGTATGTCTAAACAAATTTGATATGTTTCTCTCATAGTTGTGTCAGAAAATATTGCGAATATAGCAGTGAGCTGTCTTAAATAAGTAAGTTCCTTCTTATCGAAGTCAAAACAACAACCGAGTTAGCAGTTAGCAATGCCAAAGCCATCATGATTTGACAGAGGTAAGTTGGTTAAAAAACACAATACACTGCTGATACTTTCTCTAACTGATTTAACTAAGTTTAATGTTATTATGTATCATGATAATGTTAAGCTTGATGTAAGGCTATGTAGGTCACGAATGTTTGGTGTGTTTTTTGTTTTTAGATGAAGTATTACTGCAATGATGATCACACTTATATGACCCCAAGTGATATGAATTAATGTGCTGGTGTTGTTTTTCTCAGTGACTTCAGTTAGAATTGCATCAAGGGGGTGATGCTGCAGGCGATTCGCTGTCCCCTGCCGAGGTCTCTCATCTCCATCAAAAGGCAATGGATCCGCACCTTCTGCTCCACAAAGCTCCACTCTCTGCAGGGCGAGGACGCCACAGAGACTCGGCGGAACCCCCTTAACATCCAGATGCTGTCCAGAACTCTCCACGAGCAGATATTTCGGGGTCTGCAGCCGGAGTATCGGGAGGAGGCTGTGGACCGCAGTGTGAGGCACTTGCAGAAGCATCAGCTGTGGGGGAAGGAAACCTCACTGTTACCTGACGTGGAGCTAAAACTTTCCAAAATGTACGGCCGCAATATCGACGAGCATTTTCGCACTTTGGCCCAGAAGCAAACGCTTCCCTATCTCGAAGCCGCCACCGAGCTGCAGCAGGCAGAGCTTCCTCCCATGCCTCAGGAGTGGACATGGCAGGTCGGTTGGACACGCTACGGGCCCAAAGGAGAGAGTCACAGGGTCGATTTCCCGGACGAGACTGCACTTGTGTTTGACGTGGAGGTGTGCATGACAGAGGGACAGTGTCCTACACTAGCGGTTGCTTTGTCTCCTACTAACTGGTGAGAAAGGATGTACAGTACAGGCCCAAAGTTTGGACACACCTTATTCCAATGCGGTTTTTTTTTATTTTCATGACTATTTACATTGTAGATTGTCACTGAAGGCATCAAAACTATGACACCTGTGAAGGTAAAACCATTTCAGGTGACTACCTTTTGAAGCTCATTGAGAGAATGCCAAGAGTATGCAAAGCAGCAATAAGAGCAAAGGGTGGCTATTTTGAAGAAACTAGAATATAAAACATGTTTTCAGTTATTTCATCTTTTTTTTGTTAAGTACATAACTCCACGTGATGCCTTCAGTGACAATCTACTATGTAAATAGTCATGGAAATAAAGAAAAAAGCATTGAATGAGAAGGTGTGTCCAAATTTTTGGCCTGTACTGTATGTGTCACTGTTAATAAGTTGTCATCATTGGTAGTAAAATAATGTGTTCGTTGCAAGGTATTCCTGGTGCAGCAAACGTCTGATTGAAGAGCGCTACTCCTGGTCAAACCAGCTGACCCTGGCTGATCTCATCCCATTGGAGACACCGATGAACTCAGTCCGTCCTCCAGGGGGTCAGTGGAAGGAGCGTCTCATAGTGGGACATAATGTCAGTTTTGACCGATCTTACATAAAGGAGCAATACTTGCTGAAGGTGAGTGTTTGGGGACGTGGTATCGCAATTTGGGATGTCCCTATCCACAATTTTGGCCTCCTGAGTCCTGATCCGATACTTTGACAATAGATAAATGAACTGATGTTTTATAGCAAGTAAAACACAATAACACATTTTATGAACTTATCTTATTACTTTTAGAAGTTGATAATATTGTTGTAAATCAGTTGATGTAATACATTTGTGGTATTGAATGCTACATACAATTTCTTTTAACAAAATAAAGTGGCTAGTGCACAGTAACGAAACCAAAACAACATTTACCGTAATTTCCGGACAATAAGCCGCTACTTTTTCCCCTTGTTCTGATCCCTGCGGCTTATACTAGGGTGCGGCTTATTTACGGCCTGTTCTTCTCCGACACCGACAAAGAGGATTTTGGTGGTTTTAGTACGCAGGAGGAAGACGATGACACAATGATTAAAGACTGACTTTTCATATACCGGTAGGCTGGTTATTTTGATAGCGTACAGGCGAGCACTTTGTGTTACTTTGCACCGTTGTATTATTTGTACTCTGCACGAATGCTTTTCGCCATGTCAAAGATGTGAAAGTTTGATTGAATGATTGAAAGATTTATTGTTAATAAATGGGGCGCTTTGCGTTCCCAAACAGTCATCTCTGTCCCGACAATCCCCTCCGTGGTAGCAGGAACCCCTATATACTACGGTAATTACACATCAAAACCCTGCGGCTTATAGTCGGGTGCGGCCTATATATGGAGCAATCTGTATTTTCCCCTAAATTTAGCTGGTGCGGCTTATAGTCCGGAAATTACGGTACTCTCTGGCTTTGTAAACAATACCAAGAAAAACCCCAAAACGATTTTGTAATTATAAGGGAAAAAAATATCGATCTCCCAATTTCCCGGACTATGGAGCGCACTGGGTTATAAGCTGCACCCGCTTAAATTTTAGGACAAAAAAATAGTTTTCCATATAAGCTGCACCGGACAATAAGCTGCAGATATATTCGTTGTAAAATTATTTTTTTTGCACAAAGATTTTGTGAATGTTTATACCTTAATATACCCTAATTGTTTCCAAACTATGTCTGTAACACGGCAGTAAAACAGATGAGCAAACAAAACAAAAGTCATCGTCATGGACCCATTAGCTGCGGAAGCTAGCTCTCCAATCCACTAAACAGACTCAATAACTCCATAGTGACGTTTTGGTGAATTTACTGAGGAATTTGAACTATACAAAAAGAATGCCATTGTAAGTTAATAATACTAACACAGACACTCGTAAATGTGTCAGCATATTAGCTAATGCTAACAACGCTAGCTTGATTACATTACGATAGCACGTACAAATATGTATGAAAACACTCCTACAGACATCACACATGGGACGATTTAGTAAGTATGAATAGTTTTAGTTATATTGCACAACTTTCAAGGCGAATTTACGGTAATCCCTTTAGTATACAGGGTTTTGGATTTTTGGCTAAAGTATTCCGCAATGTCAGCAGCTGTATTGAAAGGCTAGAGTCATCGTTCACAATAGCGCTACACGTAATACTCCTGAACTGTTCAGTGGAAAATACTTTGCACCGGCTGTGAAACTGTGAGTCATTAAATAAAAAGTGCCTTCGTCTTTACAAGGAGAAAACAGCCGCAATTTGATGTAAGGATTCTTACCAGATCGACAAGTCTGAGTGGAGCAGATACCACGACATATTCCAGGATGTTTCATACCCAGACTTGGTGAACTACCTAATCTTTCAACCCAGCCCATGTTACACCTTGAAGGATTTTCAAAATTATAATAGTCTAGAAAACCATGACCGCTTTGTTTGTGACATTTGTGTTTCTGCAAAAACCCAGGGGACATTGTATCCAGGCTTTAGTAATGCACTCTTAGAAATTATCCGACCCAAGTTTGACACCATGATAATCATGGACAACTAATCTAAGGTCATCTCAGCACACTGTGACTGTAAGGCAGGATTTGGAGATTGCTGTTCTCATGTTGTTTCACTTGTGTTTAAGTATTCATGAGCAATAAAACTACAATCAAAGTTCTTCGACCAATCACGTCAGGTTATTGCAAAGTGTGGCTGTCGTTTTTTAAAAATTTATTTTTACTTGCAAAATTTTCTTAATTACCTGAAATGAAATGATCCGAACAAACACAAAGCCGTCATAGCATGTCACATCTCGGTTGATTGCAGAAATCCATGCTCGCCTTTGCCGTTCAGTCTTTTTTTCAGCCGCTTCCATCTGTCCAGAAATATGCTTAGGAATGCGATAAAAGTTAGTAATATCTCTCCCACTTCTATCGCGGCAGTTGACGATCGCACACGTCGTCGGTATTATCAGTATCACCTGATAAATGGCCAGCAACAATGGCCGTGTTTACAAACAAAGCCTGCTAATATGGCCAATTGCAATGCATTGTGGGAAATGTAGAATAATTGATTGCCCTTTGTTTTTATACTGGTGCTATACTAGGTATCGATAGTATCAACATCTGGATCGATCACCCCAACTTTACATTGAAGCTGTAGCAGTTAGCTTCTTGTGTCATCCTGCTTGTAGTGTGTGTGTAGCATGCTTAGCCATTCCTTTTCCTCTAGTCCTCCAGTGATAATGATACTTTGCAGAAACTTAGTTTATTTACTGCCATGGTGGTGAGAATTGGTATCTTTGAAGCGGCTTCACACTGTGGATATACGACGTGTTTGTTGCAGCTAGAGCCGGTGTTCTGGCAAGACACACACCCTCCTGCAATTCATGCACTTCCTGCATGTGTGTAACAAGGAATATGGAAATGGGATTGTGTCTTTCTGAGTGTGCATTCCTTTTGAATGAATGTTTTATGCGTGTACAACCTTGAGCCTTGTGTAAACACAGCTGCGGTAAAGATAGTATGAGCTAGGCAGCTCATCAGTGGATCAACGATCAGACCCCATTATCGGTAAAGGGACATCTCTAATTGCAGTCACTGCAGGTTTTGTTTTGTGTGTTTTTATTATATTCTATGTTGCAGTGCAGCACACCTGTGTTTGACTTGTAACTCACATCCAAATGTGTTCTTATCTCAAGGGCTCTAAGGTGCGCTTCATAGACACTATGAGTCTGCACATGGCTATCTCAGGCCTGACTGGCTTCCAACGCACACTGTGGATGGCCAACAAGCTGGGCAAGAGAAGGGGCCTCCAGGAGGTCAGCCAACACTTAAAGAAAGTGGGACAGAAAAAAGATGGCCCAAAGGTTTGCATATTTTTAGTCGTGATATTTTTAGCTTAAAGACGAGCGTTTTCACAAGTGTTTTTGTTCACAGATTGGCTATTGGGACTGGGTGAATATTAGCAGTATTAACAACTTAGCTGATGTCCATGCTCTGTACGTGGGAGGGCCACCACTGCAGAAAGAAGCAAGGGAGACTTTTGTAAAAGGCACAATGATGGATGTTAGGAACAACTTCCAGGTATGAGGTTCACTATATATCATTGAACACCTGAGTTCATATTATATTAAAGCACGGATGTCAAACCCCGGTAGTGCTGTAGCTAATGATTATCTTATTATTGATAATTTGTTCTATTAATCTGATAAAATTGACTTTATAGCCTCGACGTATTTTAGGGATTTTTAAACGATTGTTCTGCTTTTCTTAACCTTCATTCTTATTTCTAATAGATGGGCATGATCAACATTGAAATTATACTTTTAACATGTGTGCTTTAATAAAAAATGTGAAAAAAAATCCCACAAAATTCTGTTCGCCGCCACACAGATCATGTCAACCACACACCACCTGTGCACTCTTTTGCAGCGGCTCTGCGAAAACTATGTCCGCATATTTAAAATCCTATGCACGCCATGTGGACCGGATTATATTATTTGTATTGGTTGCATTAAACGATCAATTTACGTTCTGTTGCTTTAATTTAAGCTTTTTTCTAATTGAATTCATCAAATTATTGTTGGAGCCCTTAACCATTGGCCAGCTGGTCACCTTTAGCCTGTCAGGTAATTTTATGTGGCCAACAGAAGCCCAAATGCAAAATGAACGCGCCAATTTATTATTTTCCTTACTGCATTCAGGTTTTTTTTAACTGCAGTTGCATATTTTAGATATTTTTGTCACCAAAACCTTTTAAACTCGACAACTACACTTGAATATTTGCTTTATTGTCACCGTTTTTCCTTGGATGCGTGATTTCAAAACGGTTTATTCACCCATTTGTGAGCATTTGTTGGAAGTTAAAGCCATAGACCATAATGTTGTCTCTGCTATCCCCTGCAGGAGCTAATGCAGTACTGCGCCCTGGATGTTCAAGCCACACATGAAGTTTTCATAGAACAGCTACCCCTCTTCATTGAAAGGTAAGAAAACTCTCTCACTATTGTTTGAAATACTTAAATAGTATAGTGTGTCACTGTCGCTAGAGGATAATGCTGACTTACTGATGTATCTCTACCAAGATGTCCCCACCCGGTGACATTCGCTGGCATGCTGGAGATGGGCGTGAGCTACCTTCCTGTCAATCAAAATTGGGGCAGATATCTGGAGGATTCCCAAGACATTTATGAAGAGCTCCAGAGAGAGATGAAAAAGTCACTCATGACTCTGGCTGATGACGCATGCCAGCTCCTGGAGGAAGAGAGGTGAGGGAAAAGAGCCTTTATTAGGACCTAAAATCTAAATTTATACAACAGGTTGCTGTAGACTAATGGGGATGTCTGAGAAAGGGTACAAATTAATACAGGTAAAATGAGCTAAAGTATTTAATTTTAATGGCTTTCTGCAGGCCTTACAGGAAGTCATGGTGTATTAGGTAGAACAGTACTGTACTTGGGACACAAAAAATACCTTTTGAGTGACTACACCTTTGGACACAAGTATAAGACCTTCTTCATGTTACTGAGACATCTTGGACAATTCTATGCTTCAAACATAGTGTGATTAGGGTTACACGATATAAATGATATGCATTTGGCAGATGATAGAAATGTTATCACTACCGTCATTCAGTATCATGATAATGCATCTTGTTCTAGCTGCGTCACGCTAATTTGACAGCCGCGCAAAGCAATGTTGAGTCCTTGCTAGTCACCTATCCTCGCCTCCATGGCCGCAAATAAATTTAACATTTCTTACAGGTAGCATTATCACTGGAGGACAAGGAAGAGCTAAACATGCTACAATACACTGCATAAGAGCATACAAGAATCAATGTTAACCGCTAAGCAATAGATCTTGAATACAAAGAGAGTTGGGCGGATTGACACAAAAATCGGCAGTAATGATACCAAGTATATGATCGATACTACAGTTATTTGATGGATATTTATTTACTACCACAAAATCATTTTTGTTATGGTTCATAAACTCAACAAAATAAGTCCCTGGTCACAGGAAGGTTTTAAGGGGTAAAACCATCAGAGCCAATAGTATTTTTTGTCCTTACTATTTAATTTATTTTGCAAAAAATATTGAATGCAATAAGAAGGAACAAGGATATACATTAAATATTTTTTTGATATTGTTACGCCATCCTGTTTTTTTAAATTAAAATTTAATCATTTAATGATCTTGAAGATTTGACATATAAGTATCAACAATTTTGCATACTACAAATTTGTAGTATCACCCAAAACTAATGTAATGTAGTCAAAAAATAGAAGATAATGTGTTCATTACATATTTACAGAAGTGTAAATAATACCATGTTACAACAGAAAGTAACCAGTGTTTTACGGACAATTTGCAAGTAGATTAATAATAGTTTTCACAAAATAATAAAACCAGAAATGAGGCAATGTTAGCAGCCTAATTGGGAGTTTTTATAACCCGTTTTGTATCATTTATACACCATATAATATTTTGTGATTAGGGCTGTCTTCGATTAAAGATTTTCATAGTCGAAGATTTTGCTCATGGTTGACGATCAGTTGAATGAGTTAAATGCTTCTAGTCCTTAATAGTTTTTGGAACTACTAGCAGACGAGCCAGGCTTCTTGTCTAACATCATTTATATTTAACCTCACAAATGCTTTACAAACACACTTGTGTAAAACATCTTTCCAGAGGTCAGGGCAGTTGTATAGATGAACAACTTCATATGTTGTGTATTTGATGTCATTGACCCTAGATTTAAAGATGACCCTTGGCTTTGGGACCTTGAGTGGGACGTGCAGGAGTTTAAGCTGAAAAAGGCGCCGGCGAGCAAGAAGAAACAGGCCATTAAAGCAGCACAATCCCAAACTGCTACTCCACTTCCAGACTGGATGGAAGGTAAACCCTTAAAGTATGGACAACCAATGTATAGGAGGCATTCATTTTAGATGACATGTTTTCTGCTACAAGATGAAGGTCCACCATCTGAAGAGGATGTGGCAGCAGGTTGCCCTAGCAGGGCAGCTGTTGAAAAACTAAAGGAAACAGTCAGTCGACTTCCCAAAAGAAAACAACACCTGCCTGGACATCCTGGGTCTGATTTCGAAACGACACTTAAGACCAAACCTGTGTCCTTTCTGCTGTTCCTCATCATGTCCCCTCTTGGCTGCACCGTCAGGTGGTACCGTAAGCTGTGTGAGAAGATGTCTGCGGATGGCTGGTCCCCTGGAGCTGGTCTTATCAGTCTTCAAATGAGAGTAACTCCTAAGCTGATGGGTCTGACATGGGATGGCTTTCCCTTGCATTACATGGAGAAACATGGCTGGGGGTATCTTGTTCCCGGACGCAGGGATAACTTGAATCCCCAGGAGGGAAATATAGCAGCAGCTTGCCCTCACAGGTAGAGTCTGATTGATAGCTGATGAAGCTTAGTTTGTTGTGTTGAAGCATTTAATGCTCCTCAGAGAGATTGAGCGTGTTTATAGAGAGTACTGCGAGCAGAACAGCAAGGAACAGCCTAAATATGAGTGCACACCATCAGATGATGTCATGTGGACAGACAGCACAGTTTGGGCAAAGGTACAATTTGATGCAATGTGACTAACACATCATTCTATATGATACTCTGACGTCATAATATGTAGTCACGTGTTTATGTGTTTACCAATGTTGCGCACCATACAAGCACAATGATGGAGATTTTTGTTTAACTCGTTATCAGGTAGAGGAGTATGGATCTTTGGAGAGGTTGACAGATGAACATGGAGCGAATGGAGCGGCATATGAGGTATGCAATAAGTTCCATGCTATTTTGGTGTCTTTTGTCATACATGTTTCTTATTAATAACAACAATATATATGTGTTACTATCATCAATGCGTATGTTTTGAATTGTATCGTTTAATACTAGGGATGTGCCTTCTATCTATTTCTATAATTTAAGAGACGCAATACTCTGCGCATGAGCTTAGTAGCTCAGCTTTGTGTGCACTATCAAGTTTGCACTTGTTTTAATACACACAAACCTTTATTAGATTAGGCCCTATGTGTTGTTTAAATGTACTGTATGTACAGAAGTGATCATTTTAATTAACTTTACCAACCAAGCACATTTTAAACCCAGGAAGTGAACAAACTGTCATTTGTTTCTGAAGGGTAGGACTAAATGAGCTATGCTTTTTCATATTCCTTTTCGGACATGTTGAATTGTGCAACTGTAAACATGTGATGCATCACAAAGCATTACCCAATAAAAAGTTGTATTTCTTGTTGCAGAAACAACAAGGTGGCCGTCGTTCTCGTTATGTCCCAGAGGAGAGTCACTGCCCTCATCACCAAGGAAATGGACCCTACAACGATGTCGATATACCCGGGTGTTGGTTTTTCAAATTACCACATAAGGTAATGTTTCAGCGAGAGTAACTCCAAGAACCAGCGTTGCGTAAAGCACTCATGGGAAATGCACGTGTTTCAGGATGGCAATCAAAATAACGTTGGCAGTCCTTTTTCCAAAGACTTCCTGCCTAAGATGGAGGATGGGACTCTGAGGGCAGGGAGTGGAGGAACCAACGCCACACGTGCCTTAGAGATCAACAAAATGATGTCCTTCTGGAGGAATGCTCATAAACGTATAAGGTGTGTATCATTACTAACTATATGATCACATCAGACTCAGGATCTGCTACCCGTTGAAGTGTTAAGTGTCCAAAAAGACCAAAAAGTGTTGCTAGATTTGTCACTTTTTTAATGCTTGCTAGATTTGTCACTTTTTTAATGCTTGCTACATATACAACAGTTTAGACCAGGCCTGGGCAATTATTTTGACTCGGGGGCCAAATTTAGAGAAGAAAATGTATCTGGGGGCCGGTATATCTGATTTTTAGGAACACTAATACAAAACCTCACAATAATGTCTGATTGAATGCTAAAAAACGTCATGACAGACCGCCTTAAAAAATGGAATGGAATTTAAAAAAATTTTTACTGAATGAGACACCCAGAATGTACAAGAAAATAAAGAATGTGGGATTTACAATATTAACTATGAACGATAAAACACGGAATACTAACAACATATGAACGTCACACCCCCTCTCGATTGACATATTTTACAATTAAGCGAAACGCAACAAAAATGTAACAAACAGCGAAATATGAACGCGAAGGGTAAAAAAAACCAAAGACCTACAATCGGATATATCACTAAGCTTTAGAACTTTGTTCTAAAAATCTCCTTCCGCGTCTGTCCCTGACACCCACATTTCAGGCTGGCCGCTCTGGAAACACTATGTGGAAACGCTCCCCACCCACACTGCTTGGTGCCTCGTCTGAGCTGCTGTGACTTAGATTACCATAGTCAATCAATCAATCAATCAATCAATGTTTATTTATATAGCCCTAAATCACAAGTGTCTCAAAGGGCTGTACAAGCCACAACGACATCCTCGGTACAGAGCCCACATACGGGCAACTAATATAACTAATATATCATGCAAAAGCACAGATTGCAACCATTGAAATACTTTGTATAGTTCAAGACTTACTGTAATTTGAAAACATCACTGCACATCATAATGGCAGCTACAGTTTCCATGTTAAATATCTAAAAAAATTATTTGGGAATGTCAGGCGGGCCAGATTGAAAATCCCCCGGGCCTTAATTTACCCAGGTCTCGTTTAGACAAAGCTAAGCTTATGAGGTGTGCTAAGAAGCAGAGTTGCAATGACAAGCTGCATTCAGACAGTCCCATTAAAGAGTTGTGATGACAAGCTGCATCCAGACAGTCCCATTATGATGTGTTTATGAACAGGTGGTGCCTTCAAATTGTGTTTCAAATGTATACAAAACTGTTAGAATTTTAAGCCCTTTATTTTAATATAATAAGGTCAACTATAAATTATCCATGCAGATAAAGGTGCACATGAAAAAAAATATTTTCATTCATTGGTACCCGCTGTCTTTTTGTCATCTTCATTGACGCAGGAAGAGGTCTGATACTTTTCAAATGGTCAAACACAGATACGAAATGTTTAACTTCTGTTGATTCTAGTTAAGTCTGATTTACTTAAGCGTTGCTAAATCAGAAAATCGAATTGTATTCTTAAGAGCATGTCTTTCGCCTGAACTGTATGGTGCTGGAAAAGCTTTAAAAAAATGGACACGCAAGAGTTTCAAAGATCAATGAAGTGTGACTTTTGTCGTAGCTCCCAGATGGTGCTGTGGCTGAGGAAGGCAGAGCTTCCTCGTTTTGTGAGCAGGTGCGTATGCTGTATGTGATCTTAAATAACTGAAAAAGTGAATGGAAGAAAAATGCCTTCTATGATATTCAAGGCACAAAGACTTTGATGGAGAGGGGCAGTACGGCGCTATATTACCTCAGGTTGTCACCGCTGGCACGGTAACAAGGCGTGCTGTGGAGCCGACGTGGCTGACTGCCAGTAATGCACGTGTAAGACACGCAGAAATACATAATGTAAGTCAATTCATAAGCTTTGTTTTGTTAAACGGACTATGTTCCGTGTTTTCAGAGGGACAGAGTGGGCAGTGAGCTCAAGGCAATGGTGCAAACGCCACCTGGCTACCACCTTGTTGGAGCAGACGTGGATTCTCAAGAGTTGTGGATTGCAGCTGTGCTCGGAGAGGCCAGTAGTGGCATGCATGGTGAGAATTGTCATAGGGAAGCTGGAGTCTATCCCAATTGATGGGGCGAAATGTGGGGCTACACCCAGGGCACATATTGAAAACTATTACTACCCCTTTAAAGACACCGGTGGACCTGTCATGCATGTTTTGGACGGTGAGGGAGAACATAAAAGCGGAGACAGCTGAGATAATATTCAAACTTACATACGAACCTTCACTCCCTCTCCAAGTACGTCAATTCCAGTCTGACTAACGTGTGTGTGGCGTTCAGGGTGTACAGCGTTTGGCTGGATGACCCTTCAAGGAAAGAAGAGCCAGGGCACTGACCTGCACAGCCGCACCGCCGACACCGTGGGCATCAGCAGAGAGCACGCCAAAGTGTTTAACTATGGCCGCATCTACGGAGCAGGACAGCCCTTTGCCGAAAGGCTGCTGCTGCAGTTCAACCATCGACTTAGTCAGACGGAAGCTGCCAGTAAGGCCAGACAGATGTATGCTTTAACAAAGGGTTTACGAAGGTACACAAAACTATTAAAATTATTGGACAGTTTGTGCAACTTGAGCAATGTGCTGCATGCGTTTCTTTGTCAGATACCAACTAGCAGAGGAAGCTGAGTGGCTGGTCAACGAATTGGAAATTGAGGTGGAAAGAGAGGAGGATGGAAGTGTATCCCTGGAGGAGTTGCGGAAGATCAATAGACTGGCCTCACAGCAGTAAGAAAAATAAATGTAGTATAACTCAATTCCTACAAAAATGAAAACCGCTTTTGTGTATACTCTCTGTTCAATTTTCTCATTAAAACCCGCAAGTTCCCGACGGAGAAGGTGGGACCTGGTGGGCAAACGCTTGTGGTCTGGAGGCACAGAGTCTGACATGTTTAACAAACTGGAGTGCATTGCCCATTCAGCCCAACCTGCGACGCCTGTGCTGGGCTGCAGGATTAGCAGAGCTTTGGAACCCATCGCAGTAAAGGATGAGGTGAGCCAAGACTGGATTATTACATTTAAATAACCTTTAACATCGGGGGAACCAGCCATCACCAGGTCCTGAGTCCTGTGCAACAAACATTTCCTCCAGGAACTCGCGACCGCACTAATTCACACAAATTCCAGCAACCCCTGTGAATTATTATGAACAACTTTGTCCAATGTCGGCACTTTCCCAATCAGCGTAATTTTTGCCAATCAAATTTCACTCACAGAGGCATTGAAACAAGCACATTAGCTGTCTAAATAACTGTCCAATCAAAACTCAGTTTCTTGTGTAGACAAAGCAGCAACATGTAACAATATATCAACTCTTTATTGATCATCGACACAATTGTAGCTCAGACCTATTTCCTGTTTCTGTCTACGGCACCAAGTCTTCTGGGTAATATAAAAATATTCACTTTTAATAATTACATTTTTATTTATCCAGGGAAAGGTAATTACAAACAGATTGTCGTTTGCAATGCTGACCTAGGACAGACGCAGCATTTTCATGACGGAGGTTGGTGCGTGACAATAATCTCTAATAGTCTCTCATTTATATAGGTGGGTGTAATAATCGATTTTTAGATTCATCGCAATTCGAACAGGGACGATCATAAAATCGATTAGTAAACGTCAATAACCTACTCAGTGGCCTAGTGGTTAGAGTGTCCGCCCTGAGATCAGTAGGTTGTGAGTTCGAACCCCGGCCGAGTCATACCAAAGACTATAAAAATGGGACCCATTACCTCCCTGCTTGGCACTCAGCATCAAGGGTTGGAATTGGGGGTTAAATCACCAAAATTATTCCCGGGCGCAGCCACCGCTGCTGCTCACTGCTCCCCTCACCTCCCAGGGGTTGAACAAGGGGATGGGTCAAATGCAGGACAAATTTCACCACACCTCGTGTGTGTGTGTGTGTGTGACAATCATTGGTACTTTAACTTAATAATCGATATCCATCCATCCATCCATTTCCTACCGCTTGTCTCTTTCGGGGTCGCGGGGGGGGGGGGGGGGGGGGGTGCTGGAGCCTATCTCAGCTGCATTCGGGCGGAAGGCGGTGTACACCCTGGACAAATCGCATATTTATTGTACATAAAGTAATGCAGACAGTTCTAAAATTTGACTGCTGCGAACCACCTTACCAAAAGATCCGAGCTGCTCCTTTATTTTAGGGCACTTATGTTCCAGTTATGCACACATTTCATTATAATTTAATAAATGTAATGGGAATTAATTTTACTGTTTCTTATTACAAATACACTGTTTTTAAAAGTCGCAAGTGACAAACGCTTGTTTAGTCAAATGAAAATAAATGTAAAACTGCATCAATATACATTAAATAAAGATGCATCAATAATCGATTTTTAATCGAATCGTAATCAAATCGCGAGGTGCCAAAAGATTCCCACCTCTACTCATTAACCAACAAAAATTTGCACTATAGGCCACTCAACAGTTCACTAAGGCTCTAACATGCGGGGGTAAATGTGTTAAAACATAAATGAATGTTTGAGATGGACAAACACTTTAAACACAAATTAAACTTATTGTCCACAGAGCAGACAGCGGACAATCAGAACGCCTTTGGTTGTGTTTCTTTCTATAATTATAATTCATTATGACTATTATTAGTTATAATGAGGTCTTACGATGAGGTGGAGATTTGTTCAGGGCGTACCTCGCTTTCCGCCCGGGTGCAGCTGGGCTAGGCTCCAACATTGCAGCCGCAAATTCAGGAATTTCAGGCTGCAACAACCACAAAAAAAGCCAGTGAAATCATGGAGGGACTAAATAAAGTCATGTTTGTGAGACCTTATGTGTTTAACTTACTGGGTTCTGTTGCGTCAGTTCATCACCAGCAGAGTGAACTGGGTGGTCCAGAGCTCAGCAGTGGATTACCTTCATCTGATGCTGGTGGCAATGAAGTGGCTCTTTGAGGAACACGACATCGACGGACGCTTCTGCATCAGCATCCACGATGAGGTGCGGTACCTCGTCCGCAGCGAAGACAGATACCGAGCAGCACTGGCACTTCAGATCACCAACCTCCTTACACGGTCTGTTTAAAATCTATCTGGGATGAAAACACAAAATGAACAATGGTCATGAGTGCGCTTCCTTACCTCCCCAGGAGTATGTTTGCACATGCGTTAGGCATGCAGGACCTTCCACAGTCTGTCGCTTTCTTCAGTGCCGTTGACATCGACACGTGTTTGAGAAAGGAAGTCACCATGGATTGCGTGACTCCCTCCAACCCGACAGGTGTGGAACGAAGATACGGACTTCCCCCTGGTGAGCCTAAAACCAAACACGCTTGCAAAAAGTCAGTGTAGTGTTGAGCGCAGAGAGAAAATTGCTAAATTGTGTAAATTTGTAATACGGCTGTGACAATGAATTCTACAAAATGTTTGATTCATATTCTGTTGCGTCAATAATAATTGATAAAATCCGGACTTCACTTTTGAATATGCAGACATAGTTTCTGCACAGTTGCAGCAACAAAAAACACATGGTGTGATCTATGAGGCAGCAAAAAGTTTTAATACAAATTTAAATTAATGTGCACGTGTTAAAAGTGCTGAAAAATTGTTTGACTGTTTCCCCAATAATTGCATTGAGGCGATAAAGTGTTTTATCCGATTACATGAACAAACTGATTGATAGAGTACTGAAATAATCGACAGATGTAGCATTATTGATAAGAGTCTCTACAGTGCAGGGGTGTCAAACTCATTTTAGCTCAGGCGCCCCATGGAGGAAAATCTTTGCACACGCAGGCCGGACTATTAAAATCATGGCATTAAAACTGAAAAATAAAGAAAACTTCAGATTGTGCTAATTTGGCCAAAAATAGAACAAACACATTCTGAAAATATTACAATAAAAATATAGAAAAAAATACCGGCAGCGGTAGAGTTTAGATCCATGAAGGAAAGATGAAAGTGAATGCATGTTTATAACTGAATACATTTACATATGCATAAAAATTATTTTTATTTGTATTATTTTTTTTAATGAATCAAGTAACGTTTCTGACAACCTTTTCCCAAAACACAATAAGTAATGTGAGTTATAACAGGATAATGCATACATTTATCATTTGTTTTCAAAACGGTTACAAAAAAGTGTGACCCCAAAAATTTTCTGTGGGCCCCCTTTTTTATGACTTGATGGGGTCCCTGGGACCCCATTTTGAAAATTCCTATCGCCAACACTGATGGAGTATTGGTGCATGCAAGACAGTAGCAGGCGGCTGTGGCCTGCGGGACGGTTCTAATACTAATCAAATATCATCCTGGGGGCCATAGATAATTCATTCGGCCTGCTGGCTTTGACACATAGGATGCAGTGGATGTCTAATATTATGTCTGTCAGAAAGCTAAAAGAGATGACTGATATTCAGTCAGTGTGATACAATGCGGTTGTACACCACTGAGAACCACGCTAATAAACATATCGATCAGCAATCAAAAGCAGCCTTATTGGATGTGTAAAAGCAGGATTTTGGTTCCAGCTATTGTAATGGATCTCTTTAGGTTAGTTCTTAGTAATAAAAGCTGCCAAAAAGCATCAACCAATCAAAAACTTAGAAGAAGAAATTCATCACTTAACCTATGATATATTACAGTTTTAATGTCAGCCGTGGAAGAACCAGTACAAGTGGCACTTTGTATTAAGATGTGTAAAAGTAAAGTGTTTTTCTCATTTAAAATAAACAAATATTGCAGGAAACATGAACAATATGTGCTTTTAGGTGAAGCCTTGGACATCTACCAACTCATTGACATCACTAAAGGCTCCCTCAATAAAGGAAGTCAAGCAAAGGACACACAGAACAAGTGAACACAAATGTTTGGACGCTCATTAGCATGCAAGCTGGAGATGTGTCGAACCAACAAGAGGAGCTCGGCTCATTGTTTCCTCTTCTTCCGTTTGGGTTCTTGAGTCTCTTCGGCATCTTGGGACACAGCCTTAGATGGAATAAAGACAAATGCAAACACTGAGAGAGGGAAGCAACAGTTTTTCTCCCCCTCATATTGAGATTGATCATCAATCTGTGACTCTTACCTCCTGACTGTCGCCTTGCTCTTGCAGGGCTGCATCCAAAGTTGCAGCATTGATGCGGAAATCTCGAGATGTGCTCAGTTTCATGTACTGCATCAGATTTACCTGGAAGGCATTCTTGCTTTTTAGGTTTAAAAAAAAACAAAACAAAAAAAAAACTAGAATTGTTTTGCAGTGCACATCACGCCTACCTTTGACTTCTTAGAAAGCGTGATGAGGAATTTCTCATACTGCTCGATGCTGAAGATCAAGTTGGGAATAGCTTTGGTTTCACGGATAAGTTTTGACTTCCCAGAAAGCAAAAAAAAAAAGAGGAAAAACATGTTATTTTTACAATAAAATACAGTACATATGTAAGTGTGCTATTTATTTCACATGGTGGAATGAAGTGATTCTTAAATGCTCTATCTAGTGGTACGCCAAAGAAATACTGAATTAAATATTCAAGTATATTGCAGTGGCCAAAAATAATAAATATACTTGTTAAATAAAACCTCTGTCTTGTTTTTAATTAATATTTAGGCCTACTATGCTACATTATTTTAATGTTGGTCATTAGGGTGGTACTTGATTAAGGTGGACCCCAACTTAAACAAGTTGAAAAACTTATTCGGGTGTTACCATTTAGTGGTAAATTGTACGGAATATGTACTGTACTGTGCAATCTACTACTAAAAGTTTCAATCAATCAATCAATCAAAGTGTTTTTTGAGGTGGTACTTGATGAAAAAAGGTTTAAAGTCTAATGTTCGTATATATTAGAGCTGTCAAAGTTAAAGTGGCAACACCTGGGATTAATTGCAAAAATAGGTTTTGCATTATAGGTGTGCAAACGCAGTTTAATCACACAATATATTTTGATTGCACATTCTCCTTTACTTTAACCGCGGATGGTTACCTGAAAAGTGGCACATGTTATACGGTCAGTGATCAGGTCAATGCATACATCAGTGCAAGGATGAGTGAGGACACTCAAACTGGTGTGCTCGCATACAAATTTTGCCTAATAAGCACCCTTTTTGCAATATTATTGCAGAATTGTTAAAAATGTGCACTTCACATAACACTGTTGCCAAGTTTTGAGCAAATAATTGGTGGGTATTTACGTAAGTACAACTGACATTACTTTAGTGGCATAATATTTAGGTATTTTTGAAAGCTAATTCAAACTATCCAAGTAAGTAATAACTGCGATTAATCAATAATCAGATTTAAAAAATTACCGTAATTTTCAGACTATAAGCTGCTACTTTTTTCCTCGTGTTTTGAACCCTGCGCTTTATACAACGAGGCTGCTAATTTATTCCTTTTTACGGCCTCATGAGCTTCACATACCACCAATAAATTTAGCCTCGACACATCAGACCAATCAAATTGCCGAAAGGGTCAAGGTGGACCAATGACATTTTTCACACACTCACACAAACATTCAGTCAGCCATTTAGCATACACTGCACTCAGTTGGTTATTTATGCGTCATATAACGTACACTTATTCAGCCTGTTGTTCACTATTATTTATTTATTTTAAATTGCCTTTCAAATGTTTATTCTTGGTGTTGGGTTTTATCAAATACATTTCCCCAAAAAATGTGACTTATACTCCAGTGCGACATATATATGTTTTTTTCCTTCTTTATTATGCATTTTCGGCCGGTGCGACTTATACTCCGGAGCGACTTATACTCCGAAAAATACGGTAATTACTTTTTCGGTAGGTACTGTACTGTATGACGCGTTTCAAGCACTTTGTTTTATTATCTTTGTGAATGAACAAGCGCCTGTGTAAATATTTCATGTTTCAATGTGTACACTTGCGGATTATGAACGTGTGTGGCCAATATATGTACAAAATAAAATCCGTCCAATAATGAGGTGGGTGGGGCTTATAATCGAGTGTGCTCTACAGCCCGGAATGCATGGTAACTGTTTGACAGCACTCAATCGAGTGTGCTCTACAGCCCGGAATGCATGGTAACTGTTTGACAGCACTCGTATATACTTCATTATAAAATACATATTTGTGTCATCATCCTTACAGAAGCAACAATGTTCACTTCATTCCTTTTCTTTTTCTTCTTGTCGTCCACACCTCCACATGATTCTCCACCCTGGACGATAAAAAAATGAAACAGTTGCAAACATTAGTAACTTGCAATAACTGATAACTTGTCATTAAGCCTGGAATGTGCATGGCCTGGTTCAGACAACTCTGACCTGGACGTATGTGATGAAGGAGTAGCATTGTGGCGTTAGGTGGGAACCAGACAGTTTGACCTGCAAAATAGCACATACAGAATACTTAATAAGCATGAAGAAGAAGACTTTGACCCAAAAAAAAAGTTCTCACCAGCTTCTCAAAGCGCGCCGGTAGATTTCCATTTTGAGTGGCACATACTTGGATGTACTGTGAATGTGTTGAAAAATAAATTTTTATCATAGTGGGTATTTCAAATGTAGCTAGAAAACAATAAGTAGAGAACGGCATACATATTTAACCAGCGAGGTGAGGATGGTGTAAGTGCGACTCAGCTCTCTCAGCAGAGTGATGGTGCAAGTCCCGAGTTGCAGAGTGGTCTGGACCAACTCATTTAGTGCTGTCAGGAGGGTCCCAAGCTGTAGCGTCACTGCTTTCTCCACAGGATCCTGCTGACCTGCAGCCTGTGTGGCCTCTTCTACTTGTCAGCGACATAACAAAACGTAAAACACGTGTTTGCACTGTACTGGACAAGCTCAAATAACCCACACAGTTCATGCAAGTGAGCATCAGTGTAAAAAAAAGTCTCCTTACCAGGGCTTGATTTGTCAGAGGCTGTCTGGTTTTTCTTTCTACCAATCAGCCAGTCCACTTCATCTAGCACTTTGTCAATTTGGGAGAAAACCAGCAGCTGGAGCAAGAGGAAAATATATACGGTTTATTGAAAATTGAACAAAGCAAATCAAGAACTTGGGGAGGATAAACCCCGAGCACTTACTGCTGCTGTTGCTGCAGTTTTAATGTTGACAATAGCAAAGTGAGACTGATTTTCTACCTCCACATCCTGGAAATACAAACCGAACATGAGGTTAATTGGTCAAAGTTTATTTTGGAACATGCATACAGTATTATTATGATACATCACATATTTGACATTTTTTTAATTTATTTTTTAGAACATGTTCGACAAGGAGTAGGAAGAAACAAGGCTTATTTAATCCTGCCCCTTTTCCACTTGATAGCAAATACTAACACATGTTCACTTCCTGTTCTCAATTTGTATACAATTTACATCAACCCCTTCCAAATACATCAGTTCTCCTCAAATAGTTAAATGATTCACTTAATGAGACGGATATTATCTTATTTTTCAATAAGGATAGTCTGGTTGTCGCATAAAAAGACGAGAGATGAAGGCTGAGTGTACAATTCCTTTAAACTTATTGGTCACTGTCTGAAGCATTTTATCTTGGAAACATTAAAGAAAAATATGTGCCAACATAAATGACACGAACACATCAGTCAATGCTGAACACTCCTTGTTTGACAAATATTAGACTATTCCATTACAGTCCTGTAGGTGGCAGTAATGCATACAGTAATTCCAATATGTGCTTATTGTACTAGTACTGCAATGCACAAATCTTTTATTTTTATTTTACTGCTATCCTGAATGTAAGCAGACTAACAATTAAAAAGTGAAAATACATTCTGCAAACAGTACTTTTTATCCAGATATGCGCCAAAGTTGAATGGCTTCTTTCTCAGCCCATGTGCCATTTCTCTACAGTGTAATGTGGATCTTTTATATTTTTTATGGTACATTTTGTGTACACAGGGCCAAACAACACACACAATTATGTAAAGTCCCCATTTTGCTTGGAACAGCGCATTAAAATGTCAATTCATGAATGACAGGGCGCTTCATATGAAATTTTACTGCAAACGTATTTCTAGCCACTTTCCCGCTCCATCAATGATAGCGTAATTGCCGATTTCTCCACCCAGTTTTATTCTCTCCCGTGGCATAGAGTGGTAATTTGACGTACACTTTTCCCTCCTTTATCACTGTTAATTGGTTTCGGACAAGACCGCGATTAATGAATTTCCGCAAAGTAGGAATTATTACTTATTAATCAAATATTTTCATAGCTAGAGCATAATAAAACTGTTCACAACATACTAAATATATATTTCAACATTCTGAGCCCTCCAGACATGACATTACACTCTTTAGTTACCTTTTCACTCTTGTATTCCAATATAGTAATGCTGCCTCAGGCTGAGCCAATCAGTGGCCCCGATACTGAACAGCACACTCAGATTGGTTTGGTCTCTTCTAGTGGCCAATTCTACTGTAGTAATGATATTTTAGTTTATTTAGCCATTTTTATGCTTGAAAATGCCTAATTTAGGACCAAACATTTTTTATCATTCAATGTTATTTTGCACTAAAAACATATAATTTATTCCCCATGTATTCGCATTAGTACAAAACATACATAAAATCAAATTTAAAAAATACATTCTTTGACTTAAATAAAAATGCGCAAAAAAAAATTGTGATGCGGGGCAGCGGGGCCTCAAAGTAAAATTCTTCTTAAGGCCCCAATTTTGTATAGTAGCTTTATGTAGCTTGCAATATGTTCAAATTATTGAGGACCAGGTTTACGTCAAAACAGCCGTGCGATGATGTCGTTCCAATTTGCTGCATCAGACAACTAAGTTGGCTTACAAAGCTAGCAAGTTTGGACCTTGTATGTACCTGATCAATGTCTCCGAGATGGCTGTGGACGTCCTGGCAGAGTTCCAGCAACAAGCTGGCGGGGCTCTTAAAGAGAACATGTAGGCTGAAGAGAAGCGAGAGCAGCCCCTTGGACAAAGCAGAGTCCTCTACAAATAGAGACCTTTGATTAAAAAACTTCAAAAAAATTAACATTTGCTGGCACTGACTTACCAAAGCTTGTCTCCTTGCAGATTTTCACCGTCCAAGTGACCATCTGAACAAACTTTTAATTTGATGAAGACGTGTTAGCGGGCCGAGCATCAGTTTTCCTGGCAAGCAATTCATCACATTTTTACCTGCTGAGATGACGGCTTAAGCTGCAGTGAAAGCACACTCAAAATGCTGACCAATAGCTGAGCTTCTTTGCTGTTAAAGTCATCTTCTCCTCTACTTAACTGAGCAAATAATGCTCTCTGTCGACAAAGAAAATGATCATTAGGGGAACGTGACACTACACATGACTAAACTGATATACCTGAAATTGACGGATGTAAAAGTAACTCATCCCATCACCATCTTCTGGCTCAGCAGCATCCTCCGAGTTTCCTGAAAAAGCCCAGAATTGTAAAATATTTCATACTTGTGCCACAGTGCATCTCGTTTGTGTGTTTTGTTTCTGTTTAAAAACGTGAGTCTACCGATGGACGAAAGAAGCATGGGCATTTTGTCGGGGTAGCGCTGCTGGCATGTTGTGAATATCCTAAGAAGACCTTCCAGGCACAGATGGGACAGACTGGACCGCTTATCCTTCTTTCCAGCATCCTCCACTGCGCTCGGGACGTTGGTATACCGCCACATCAGCACACTGTAAGAACAAGTACACTACATTACACACAGATGTTTCTCTGAATGCGGCTCATCAACCAACCTTGTCATTTCACAGAGGAAGCGGAAAGTCAAGTCTGAGCTTTTCCCGCCCGGGCCGTCTGCCACTCCGGTTTCCTCCAGCTGCTGGATCTTCTGCACGGCTGTGGAAAGCGAGTAACGCACAAATTCTCCGTTGGAGCGCAGCACAGAGAGAGCTTCCTCTCTGCTCTGAGAACTGTCTCTGAAAACAATAACATTATCCTACTGTAAGTACCTCCCACCAGTATGTGTTTGTGTGTGTAATTTTCCTGGTTCAACACATCAATTTGGATCTTTAGAATGAATCGGTATTCCTCTAAAATACTTCAAACTCAAACATTCCATGTGCGTAAAGTCAAAAACACTACTCATTTGGACTTGATCTAGATTTAGCCGCAAACCTTTTCATGGACTGTGCAGTCACTACAGTGGACGTTAGTGAGTCTTGCCATACATTGCCACCCACTGGACAGCCGTTGTAAGTGCAAAAAAACCCTCTTCAAAAGCAAGATGGCCAAGGGAAGTGCAGAGTAGGGTAGGAATATCAATATATATACCTTGTATTCTAGGAAACATTTGCAGGTAAACATGACATGAGGATATCAAGTAACAACTAATTAGTATTGATTATAATATGATTTGAGGAAATTGTGATTAGTCATGTGTCCACTAAATTGGACATCATGCATCCGCTGGGTATATTTTAAAAGCAATTTATAGTATTGTTGTGACTTTGATTTGGGAAATACTTGATGCAAATCAAATAATTAATGTTCTTAGAATTTACGTAAAACTTATGAACACATTGTTTGAAAAAAACTTTAAAAACACATTTCATAGTGTTCTCAAAGTCTTATTATATTCATTTCTTTAAAAAAAAATACATTAGTTAGCATGTCCACCTTAGTTGACGTTTTATCAACTCCTTAGAAAATAGAAAAACATTTTTAAAAAATGAACTTGTTTATCAATGTTTAGAGAGTAATAAACAAACGGTCAGCCTACATTATGTAAATCGAATTACATTATTTTCTTAGATTCAAAAGTTTTGGAATGAAATGTTTAGATAAGAATGCTGCATTCTAGGAAACTTTGAGACATTTCCAAACTGTCTAGGAAAAGTGCATTAGAATGTGGCTTAAGTTCACATGTCAGAAAGCATATCAAAAAGACAAAAAAAACCAAATGTATGTGTATTTATTTTTTACATTACAAATCACCATCTATTACCATCTATCTGTGAGTGAAGGTGCACAGCGACAAGTGTCAGCTCACGCTAAAAAAAGAAAAGTTGATGACGAATGCCGTGTTTTCAACAAGACATGGAGTGCCAAGTATTTCTTTACAGAAATTAAAGGTAAAGCTGTGTGCTTAATTTGTGGTACACAGGTTGCTGTGTTTAAAGAATATAATTTGAATAGTCACTACACGACGAAGCACGAGGAAACATACCGGAATCTGTCTGATGAAGAGCGTGCAAGGGAGGCTGAGGCGTTGATGGTAAAACGGCAAACCCAACAAGGACTTTTTGCCAAATTTCACACCCCCAGAGATGCAGCCGTCAGGACAAGTTTTGTCAGTTCTCACAAAATCGCCAGAAAAAGTAAGGCGTTTTCCGACAGAGAGTTTCTTAAGGAGTGCTTATTGGACTCCGTTGCGCTGATATGCCTGGAGAAGAGGGGCGCATTTGAGAACGTGTCACTCTCCCGACGCACTGTAACGAGGTGGGTTGAGACCATCGCTGGAAACCGAACAGAACGGCCGACTTTGACTGTTTTTCATTGGCTTTGGATGAGAGCTGCGATGTACGTGACACCGCCCAGCTGCTCATCTTCTTACGTGGGATAACTGCAGACTTTCAAATCACGGAGGAGCTGGCAGCCATGCAGTCAATTAAAAGGGACAACCACAGGTAATGACTTGTTCACAGAGGTAAATGCGTGTTTGGACATGTTAGGACTGAAATGGGACAAGCTGGCAGGTGTGACAACAGATGGTTGTCCAATTCTGACGGGGAAAAATGTTGGACTTTTAAAGAGGATGCAGAATAAAGTGACAGAAATTAACCCTGTGCAGAAATTGACATTTTTGCATTGTATTATACATCAGGAAGTGTTGTGTAAGACAGTGTTAAAAATAAAACCATCAAAAGCAATCTGCTTTTGTATAAAGTTAAGTTAGGTTAAATGAAATTATTATTATTATTATTAATAATAATAATAATAATTACTATTATTATTATTATTTATCTTACGGTATATCAAAAATAATATTGAGCAATATTTAATTCAAATATTGTCGATGTGGCCCTCCAGCAGTGCTCGGGTTGCTCATGCGGCCCCCGGTAAAAATTAATTGCCCACCACTGTATTACAGCATGCACTGTTCTGTGTGAAAATACACTATTCTCTCTGTGTCAATGAGTGGCTAAAGCAGTACTATGGCTTACTTACCTGAAGAGCACAGTGAGGAGAGTTGATATAAAGCCCATTGAAAGTAAACTTCGAGGAGTCTTGTTAGAAGGGAGCCGGCCCTTTCCAGATTTGTCTTTCTGGATCTCCCACAGCTTGAAGTAGCGGTTAAACAGCTCCATCAGCTCCTCAAAGTGAATTTTACTGAAGATTTCATAAAAAAGTTTAAATTCCCCACATGTTAATGACACGCATGCGCACACAAAAGAGCTGTTACCTGTAATTAGCATTGACAAAGTTGTACTCTATGAGGACCTCATACAACCCCATCACCAGAACAGCAAATATATTGTTCTTCACCCCGACACTGGAAGCATTGGAAAATTCTGCTGACTTGTCCTGACAAAACAGAGTACTGCATTACCATCATGTTTCCCCCGCCTAATACAATATACCACAATGTCATGCTTGCACACTTACCAGTTCAAAGTCCTCCATTTCACTTTTGATCATGCGCTTTGTCATGCTCTCTAGAATTGTCTGAAGCTCTGACTGGTACCCCTCCTCATCTTCATCCTCGTCATCATCATCATCGGTTTTGGTGGAACGGCGCATATTTTTAAGCCACAACAGGCAATGTACAGTGCAGCTCATCAGGTGGGCCTGAGGTGTAAACAAACATTTTTAGGGCAGAAATACCTTAAGCAAAAAGATAGATATACCAACAGGTTGCTGACTGTACCATAGATGTATTGTACACATAAACACCTCACTCAACCAGTTGTTCCGTTGCTGCGACATGCTAACGTGTCCGTCAAATTGGATGTGTCAAATCTGCTCCGTGAACTAATGGACCGAAGGAAATGCATTGACCGTACTTTATAAAAAGCCGTTTTTGTTGTTTGGAGGCTAGTTACGCACAGTCAGCAAATTCTGTTCGTAAAATGTTGTTATAATGGCCAAATACAAACCAAAGCATTTAGTCTTACTTGTAAATCTAATGAGATTTTGGAGGTGCAATTCTACGCAGCACATAAGGCATCTTCTCCCTTTACTTTTGCCACATCCAACATGGCGGCGACATCGACATATGATACATTTTTCAATGCGTATCTACATATACGGTACATACATATGTCTATGGACGCATTAGCGAGAACTTTAACTCACACCATATCCAGCAGATGGTGCTGTGGTAACAAACACGTGCCATTTTGTATGACATGGCAGAGCACAGGTGTCAAACTCAAGGCCCGGCCCAGATCTGGTCCACCACATCATCTTAAGTGGCCCGCGGGAGACTTGAAATAATATGTGTCAATGAAGTACTTTATCTTTTCTTACAAAATGTATTTTTTCTCTCATTTTGACGGAAAAAATACAGGTATTACACGTAATTGCATATCTTTTCAACTTTAACATTATCTAATAATGCAACAAATATAATGTTATCATACATTTCAAACTTTTTGTTAGTTAAAATAAAACAATGGTAATACATATATACCGTATTTTTCGGACTATAAGTCGCAGTTTTTTTCATAGTTTGGCCGGGGGTGCGACTTATACAAAGGAGCGACTTATGTGTGAAATTATTAACACATTACCGTAAAATATCAAATCATATTATTTAGCTCATTCACGTAAGAGACTAGACGTATAAGATTTCATCGGATTAAGCGATTAGGAGTGACAGATTGTTTGGTAAACGTATAGCATGTTCTATATGTTCTAGTTATTGGAATGACTCTTATCATAATATGTTACGTTAACATACCAGGCACGTTCTCAGTTGGTTATTTATGCGTCATATAACGTACACTTATTCAGCCTGTTGTTCACTATTCTTTATTTATTTTAAATTGCCTTTCAAATGTCTATTCTTGGTGTTGGGTTTTATCAAATACATTTCCCCCAAAAATGCGACCTATACTCCAGCCCGACTTATATATGTTTTTTTCCTTCTTTATTATGCATTTTCGGCCAGTGCGACTTATACTCCGGAGCGACTTATACTCCGAAAAATACGGTACTTGATTTATGATTTCAAAGCAATTTATCCATTAAATTGTACACTGTAAAAATGACAATAGTTTTTACGATAAAAAATTTGCAGCTCAGGTGCAAGAATTTTACCGTAAAAAACTATAGTAAATTTTTTTCCATTTATAGTAATATGGTGTAAAAACCACAGTACATTTTACGATAAAATTGTGGCAACTGACCTGCCAGTTTTTTTACTGCAAAATCTAAATATTTTTATAAAGTATATGCAAAAAAAATACAACAATCAAATAATTGTATAATATCATGAGGTGAGTCCCTATTCTTTTATATTCATAAATTATTCACGGTTACAAGCGGCCCTCTGAAGGCAGCCATAAATGCAACGTGGCCCTCAATGAAAACAAGTTTGACACCCCTGTGGTAGAGGTTCAACTTTAGAACTGAGCATAAAAATCCTTGAAGTACTATTTATGGAATCATTTCATAATATTCCTGCCTTCCGCCCGAGTATAGCTGGGATAGGCTCCAGCTCCCCACCCCCAGCAACCCCAAGAGAGATAAGCTGTAGAAAATGAATGGATGGATGTCTGTCTGACTGTGACTTTCTATACTGTGTTGGCTACTGAACCCATTTTGTCCCAAGCTACCAATGAAACAGCATAGAGAACTTGACTGGCATGTAACACATTTAATTTAATTACACTGCTAAGTCCAACTCTCAGTGTATTCAATGAGTACTTAGTAGACGTAAGCAAAGCACCATCACTAGAGTTTTATAGTACCAAAGGCTCCTGAATGTGGACTTGCTCTCCATGAGCAGTGATGCACGGCTGCAGTTTCACTGGGGGCAGGAGATCTTGTTCAGGTTCGTAGTACCGCCTCAGCTAATGAGAGGAGAGAGCGGGTGTATAAATGCTTCAAGCATGATAAATAAGTCATAATGAACATATACACACTTCATTTTAGACACTAGTGATTAAGGGCTATATAAATAAACTTTGATTGATTGATTTTAATTCTGGAAAGACATTCATACCTGTGATAGAAGTGTCTGCATGATGGAGCTTGCGAGCTGGGAGTTCCGACTTACAACACCATAGAAGCCCTGCATAACATCTCAATCAACACTTCATGTAAATGGATGAAACTAAATGTACATATTCATTCACATATTTCATATTAAACTAAAGTCAACTTCCAACATAATGTAATATGGAATTCTAGAAATTATTCAAATGGAACTGAAAATGATTACAGGGCTTTAAAAAAAGAGCACAAACCTCGTAGAGCATAAGGCGCACATCAGCCTGCTGGCCAAGGCAACGACGGAGGCTGCTCAAGATCTCCAGACAGAACGCTTCATTGGCAGCAGCATTGTAACGAGAATGAACGTCCACTTGGATCTAGTCGGGGATTCAAGAAGGTTAGTTAGGTTGTTCAGGGTTGAGTTGGAGTTTATTTTGAACATCCATACAAGGTTACACTGACTTAAATCTCACTTTCACATTTACACAATTCAATGTGTCTGGAAAAAAAGATAGGAAAAAGCAAAGCTTATTTAATCCTACTCCTTCTACATATCACATAAATCACCAATAAATGTGTTCACTTCCTGTGTTGTATGTACACACAACTCACATGGGCTTGGGATTGTCAGGCCTTTGGGCGAGAACCCAAAATGAACACAACGCAACACCCACAAACCTCCGGAATCACACGCAACACTGAGCAATTTCAGGGTCAGTTTTCATGCTCTTCTAGCACACTATCAGTAGGAAATGACATATCTAGTCAAATCTAAACATGGTAAAAAAAAAAAGAAGTTTCCATCACATCATAAAAAATTAGGTAAGAGTTTTATGCACGTTATTTTTTTTAATTATTTATCAATCTAGTTAGAACAGGAGTACAATTCAAATAGTTTTTGTTAAACAAAAATGATCAATTTAAGTACACTTTGGGCTATCTTCAACTAAGAATTTTCATAGTCAAATCTGATTGGTTAGATTTTGCCCATCGTCAAATATTAGCCGAATCTATGTTGTTTTAAAAAAAAAAATAAACAGATGGTGATATGTAGTAGTGTATACTGACTAGGGATGTAACAATATCAAAATCTCACAATATGATACAATTTTGAAATTGACCTCATAATACGATATTTATTGCGATATTGTGGAAAGGCTCACGGTATTGTATTACTGACTGCTCACTAGGTGTTAGTAATGTCACTTGGAAGTGCACTAGCACATCTACTTGACTATTCCAATGTTAATTCATTTTACTTATGTAAGGAATACAGTTTTTCATGACAGGGCTTAAATTATGATTTTTATTTTTTTTTTACATTTAAAACACTTTCTTGTGGTCTACATACCATGTAATATTGGTGATTTGGTCCAAATGTTGCATACATTTTGTGTTACAGATTATCTTCAAGCCGCTTTTTGCCTGTCTCTTCAAAACATGCCGAAGCCCTTCTCCCAGCCAAGCCCTTTTTGACTGCGTCTCCACCTCGTCAGCCATGTTGTAGTTTTTAGCGTTTCCATATCGAGTCTACAGACAGATATACGTTAGAACTATACGCTACTATACACTATAGCTGAGGATTTTAGCATGCATGTGCATGTACGAGACAGTCTGCCCCAAATCTAGGGTTACGCCAAAGAATCACTTGATCAAAGAAGGGTGTTGTATTTTCCTATATTCAAAAACAGTGTTACTGTTCAAACTGTGTGTAATGTTACAGTGGCCAAATATATTAAACATGCTTGTTAAATAAAACCTCTGCCTTGTTTTAAATGAATACATAGGCCTATTACACAACTGTATTTTAATGTTGGTCATTATGGTGGTACTTGGAGAGCCAAGGCTTTTCTGAGGTGGTTTAAGAGCCACTGCACTACCATTTATGGAGATATCTACTGATGTAACATGACAAAATACGTATAGCTCGATTGGAAGAAGGCAAGATTGTTTTGAAAAATATCTTCGCCATGACTCCCTGGTTTGTTTTCAAATTTTTGGAACTTATTGGGATCCAAAACACACAAAAACATGTACCAACAGGTAGGAAAAGTTGGTTTTGCATAATGGGGCCTATTTTCAACTTTTTCCACCTCAAAAAAGGCTTAACCATAGTTTGTTAAGTCTTGGGCTCTAGGAGGTAAAAGTTGCAACAATGTTTTCTGTATGTAAACCAGCGGAAGGATCATTACCTTTTTCAAGAGGAGAGCTACACCTCTCGGGTGAGGCGCGGGGCAAAGGCGGTGCGTTACGGCGCCCGCAGCGGGGTTAATTTCCAGTATGTCCCATCGAGGCCGAAGACAGGAGTTTAACTGGCCAGATGCACCGAGGCTTGGCTCGCCCCGTGTCTGTCGGAAGCGTATTCAGACAAACCTCAATCGCCTCCGCCATTTAGAAATATCCCCCCAACATTATTAGTAAAATAATATTGTGTGCAAACAAATTGTTTTATGTAATAAGAGATGTGGGAGGCCAAAACAAGGTCAGCTGTTTTTTAGACGAGTAACGTCACACCAGGAAGCAGTGACTGCTCTGAGGAAGGCTGAAGTTACAGCCGAAAGAAAGTAAGATTTACTCTTACTCTCTAAAAACTATTTGTCTCCACACAAAGATCTGTACTAATATTTATGAAAAACATGCCCGATTGTAGCTGAGATAGGCTCCAGCGCCCCCCGCGACCCCGAAGGGAATAAGCGGTAGAAAATGGATGGATGGATGATGAACGCAATCAATTTATCCTCCCAACAAACACACCGTACGCTGGAGCCTCAGCAGGTTTTAACTTACCTGCCTCCAACAACGTTTAACGTTTATAGTTAAATACGACTCCTCCCAATTGGATCATTGAATCTTCGTCAATTTGAAGATAACCCTAAGTACAGTACTTTGTACATAACATTAAAATCCATACTATTTCAAGAATTTCAAGCCCAAGTATGATCCCTAATGTTGAAAGCACACCTGTAAACTTACCTGACTGGAGGAGATCGCCTGGCTGCACTGGCTGGTGGCCAAGCTCCCTAACACTTTGAAATTCTTCAATAACAACAAGAAACCAGCCACAGCAGACTTCCGTCCATCCAATTGGCTGGTAAAGAGTCAAAATATATGTTAAACTGAGCATAATGTATTGTTACATCAAATCTTGCTGGAATGCTATAAACCCAAATTGTTTCAACAGTCTATATACCTGGAAAACATGGCCTTTCGGAGAACTACAATCAATGCATCTTTCATGGACATGCTGACTTTCAGCAGAGGCTGTATATCAGAGAGAAAACATTTTACAAAGCTGTGTGTATGTCTGTGAGTCTGTGTGCAGGTATATTTTAGACACCTGGACAGCTTTCAGCAAGCCCTGCACTGTGGCCAGGGGCAGGTATGACAGGTGGTCAAATGTCTCTGTAACCTTGGATGATGACTCCAGAAGTATCATTGGAGCAGAGGTCACAATGTCACACAACAGGTCTGACAACACAGAGACAAAGGTCTGTTATAGTCAAGGTACAATTAACAGGTTTCACTGAACGGCACAGAGATTAGATTTTCAAGCACAATCTAATGACAAAGATGCTAGGTCATGTCACTGTTAGGATTTTTGATTGTAAGAGGTTTTATACCTAAGAAATGATTGACAGGTGATGCGGTCTTTGTGACCAGTCGATTCAGAACTTGCTCCAGTATCTCGCCTCTGATTGCCTCATGCATCTAAGAGAACAAATGTACATCACCATACAGCAACACAATACACATATATAGTCTTGGTCAGGTAACCAAATGTTACCTTAAAGCCCTGCTGGAGCACCTGACCTCCCAGTTTACATGCCAGCTGAGTGGGGGTCCTGGCCACAGTAGCAGACACTTCTGTGGTTTTGCCAAATGGTCCGGGTTTAGGTCCAAATGTGTCCATCAGGAAGAAGCCCAGCTGCACCAGACCTTGTGTGACATGATCCCATCCAAACACACTGCCCAAAAAATAATGCAAACCAACATGAACACCAGTTTTACAAGTACATGCCAAGATAGGATGACAGTAGGCATCTTTGAGTGCTCACAGTATGGTGGGATCAAAACAGTACCTGCAGCCTGGAATGTGGTACATTTAATTGGAAATCTTTACAAAAACTGAGCATTACATTGTGATTTTGTTCAAAATAAAACATCTGTATATTTTGACATTTGATTCTTTCACTTTCTTTGTGCCATAGCCACCACATAGAAAATACAGTGAGTACAAATACTATATTTGTCACATTGATTAATTCTGATTTTTCAGCTGACTTTTTACACTGCAAGTAACATGTGATCTTTATCAGACTCCAGTATAAACTCATACAGGCCCCAATGTGGCCTGAACGTCACAATATATTTTCAGCTCTGTAGACGTTTGTTCTCCTATCTTCATTTGTGTAGTGTAATATATTTGGGAGTGTTCCAATCTTTTTATGACTTAAGTAGAGGCGTCACAGACATCAGCGTGGATCTACGTTAGCTTTATTTTTCAAGTGACTTATGTAAAAAACTTACGCAATGTATGTAACATAAAAGCATATACGGGACAGCGTACATGCCAATTCCGGTCCTCCAACAATCGCTATTTCTTCAGAATCAAAGTATATATGTTCATATATTACACAGAGCCTAATATTTGTGTACTGTTGACGAGTGATGCATCGAAAATGTAGCCGCCGAAAAACTACTTTTCTCACTGAAAGCGGATGTTGTGATGATGTTAATAGTTCCGCTGGCAGGCTGCGTCCTGATGTGGCTCGCCCAAAGATGATGAAAGAGTCACATTCAGGTCCAATTTCCTTTATACTGAAGTCTCATTTGGAATAAATCAGATTCCAAAGGGATTTGGACTACCTCCTCATGTGGCCTGAATCTGACGCAAAAAGTTCAGATTTCAAGCACTTTGGAGCGATTAGACTGGCAAAAAATATCCGAGCTGTGTCACTTAAAGGAAAAAAATCTGATTTGGTGTGCAGTGTAAAAGGGGCCAATTAGAAGTTACATTTTGTAAACAGAGTGAGCTTCCGCTGTAGCTACAGCAGCAAAGATCCAAATAAATGAATGTGAAAGTAAATGCTGTACATTATTATTTAATTGCTTGATAAAACTACTGGAGTAGTTTGTAGTACATTATAATGAATTGTTCTTCATATAATATTTTTAATCTGAAAGTTTGTTTATCATTTAAAAAAATGAAGAGAATTATATTTATATAGTGCTTTTCACTAATGACAAAGCGCTTTACATAGTGAAACCCATTATCTGAGTTACATTTAAACCAGTGTGGGTGGCACTCGGAGCAGGTGGGTAAAGTATCTTGCTAAGGACACAACGGCAGTGACTAGGATGGCGGAAGCGGAGATCAAACCTGTAAACCTCAAGTTGCTGGCACGGCCGCTACACCAAGTGAGCCACTCCGCCCCAAAAAGGCATGTTACTTGTTAAAAACGTGGTGTTCTTGGGGGGTGAACCATAGATTAAATTAATTTCAATGAGCGACACTGATGTGAGTTTTGAGTTTTTAACTCGGTCATAGAACCAATAACCTCATAACTGGAGGTACTACTGTATGAGATAAACTTACAGTAGGTAATTTTTCATACCTGTTTTTCACTGTGTCCAAAATCATCTGAGAAACACTACAGTGCTTAGGCAGGAGGTCCTGCAAGAACTTGGACCCCTGCAGCATCTGCTCATCTTTGAAGCTCTTGATAATGCTCCCCTTCAAAAGGTCAAACACCTATCAGATAAAGACAATGAGGGAGATGATACATTCGCAGAATAGTGTCAAGTTACAATAAAAAAAAGAGCGGCGTAGTGACCTGTTCCTCGTAGCGCTGGATGCGTGCAACGGAGAGTAATAGGGCAACGCTGAATGGGCAAAGGTCCCCATAAGATGTCTGGTGCAAAGGAAAGTATGAGTGGAATCAATAATATATGTTTAAGCGGATTCTAAAAGAGTTTCTGTGAGTGACAAATGAGACCTTCGTTACCTTAATGATTTTGAGGAATTCCCTCCCAAGTTCGTGGTCTAGCCGTACAGCAAAGACAATATGGAGGATAACCGTACCCTCCACATGCCGTAATTGGTCCTGTGGAATGGACTGAACCTCTAGATCCACGCTCCTAAGGAAAACGAAAGTGTGGGAGTTGGGGTTGATAATTCAAGTAGTGAACATTGAAAGTGCCACTTGCAACACTCGTAATACCCACTCTCCATGTGACTGTTCCTCGTGTTGGTTTATGTCTTGCTGCTTAAAATAACTGATGATTCCATCTAGGACCTGTTTTTTGCAACCCTACAAGGCGCAACATGATTAATACCATCATTAGATTACCAGGGGAAGAAAGAAAGATTTCCTGTCTTGTGCACATGCTGTCACACACTTTTTACCTTTGCTGATAACAAGAGCAGTTGATAAACAAGCGGCGGGATTGCCTGCAGATCAAGTTTGCTGAACATCCGCAGCACTTTCTCCACCAGAAAGTGCAGCTCATCTAACGACAAAGGTACATCCCTGAATTGACACAGACAGTCAAAATGCAGCCGAATATAATATTCGAGCAAATGTAACAGCATTAGTGACGTGAAAAAAGTGACCTGAACATCGTGGTCAAGTAGATAACGCATTGTGGGTCCCATCTGCATCAGGAATACAGGTACTTAGTGTTGATAAACTTTGGGCTTCAATAATTTTCAGTAAAGGGAATCAAATTGCTTGTTATTCAATACCAACATAATACACAATGAATCTAAAATAAGTTTGATGTTTTTTAGGCATAATCAAGAACAAAAGGTGTTGCATTATGTTACCTGCTTGAGCAGAGGCTATTGATCAGTTGCTTCTTGCATTCCTCACCACTGAGCTCACCTGAAATTCAAAGAACGGCAGAACATTCTAAGTGGAAAGTTCTGTGTTGTCAAATCAGAGCAAATAAAAAAGCTTTACTAAATAATACAGCCAAAATAGTATTAATTTTAGGGCTGCAACAACCAATTGATTAGAAAAAGCATTGATTTATATTATGTTGCTTCGATTAATCGTTTAACTAATAAAAATTTATAAAATCCAGACCGGAACTTTAAATATTTAAAATTGTGTTGCACGTTCTGTAACCTGTATACTAACCAAGCTGTAGCGACATTGTTACTGTTAAAGCGAACACAGAGAAACTCTTTTTCTAGCGTTGTAACACATCCCCTCGCGATGGCATACTACGGTATTTGCCGTAAGCGAGCTACTGCGTCAACATCTGAATGGCTTTTGAGTTTGTAACGCACAACACGATGCAATACTTCCTGCAATCTGTACTGATTAAAAACATGAACATTCATATTACAGTAGCTGTAAAATATTAGCCGACATTTCATGTTTTGTTTGTACACAGCTGGCTCGAAAGCATATGTACTATAGTTGTATTAACAAGCACGATGTGCTGCATGTATCATGATCAATATTATAGTGACTCACTCGATGGACAGTTATGCGTTTGGCCCAGCTCCCTGTGAAAACATTTTTTCTAGTTGATTTTGGGCAAACACTCCATTTCTGTTGGCATAGCTTGGCTCCTTCACTTTCTCGGCTTCCATCTGCTGCAACGTTTTAGCAGACGGAGTATAAACCATAAAAGCTTAATGGTTGCATTTTTATACTTTATAAATGATTGATTCAGCATTTCAGTATTACAAAACCCAAAACCAGTGATGTTGGCACGTTGTGTAAATCGTAAATAAAAACAGAATACAATGATTTGCAAATCCTTTTCAATTTATATTCAATTGAATACACTGCAAAGACAAAATATATATTGTTTGAACTGAAAAAACTTTATTTTTTTGCAAATAATCATTAACTTACAATTTAATGGCAGCAACTGTTTGTACTAACCTTTGCCATATGACAATTTTTCACAGGCTGTCATGGCAGTCAGCACAGTCGGAAATAGTTCCAATGACTTCCCATTGGTTATTTTTCCCACTTTGATTTCTTTCACAAAAAGTTCACCCAATTTTGCAAGAGAGGATCCAGTCAGAGTGTGCGTCTGCGTATGAGATTAAATAATACAAATAGTAATGAGAAACAATTTTACAATAAATAATGTCTGAGTCAAACAGCATTAATTGACTAAGTTAACATTTAAGGAAAGGAACTGTAAAAAGGGCTTGTGTAAAGCTCTGGAGAGAAACAATAGTAAAGACTAATAATTATACGAAATAACTTAATTTATCAGCAGTTTTGCTGTCCTTTGGCTGAAGACCCATAAGAGTCTAAATAATACATGTTAAACTTTGTACCTCAAGCATGAGCAGTCCAATGACATCGGCTGCCACTTCACTGTGGACATCACCAGACTCACAGAGGGGGATAGAATGTTGGTAAAGTAGAAGTCTGCGCTCTGACCCTTCAGTAGAAGCAGGCGGAGAGCCTGCAGTACAAAAAGAACCCATGATATACTGTATGAACGAGCATTGCCTGAAATGAGTTAAGGTCAAATTGGCATCCAGAAAATTATATCTTTTACAAAACAAGAATAAATGTAGAGGTAAGCATATTCATTCAAACATTTATACAGTATGTATTAAGCAGTAATAAAAAGTATTTGTTTTTTACGCAAGTGTGTTTTAGTCTTGTTCATATTGCTATATTGTATTGGAAAATAGATTTTTCTCACTGGCACTCATCGAGGGCGGACGCTCCCCTTTCTTCTCCCTTATCTCTCTTGCTTGCTTCTTTGTCTTGTCTTGACTTTCTTGTTGCCTTTTTTTGCATTGCTCTCCAAATCTAAACATTGGAACTATTTAAGTGGCCTCAACGAAATTGACAAGCTCTTAGGTTTGGGGGAACCTGCTTGTCGTGACGGAGCGGATAACATCGGTCTGTCTGCCCCACAGGATGAATTTTGAGGATCAGTCAAAGACAATTTAGAGTGAAAAGCACATTTTATTTTCACTCGCAAACAAAACATCCTAACTTGGATTGTTTCCCTGGCTTCGAGACTCTCCCGAAGGACAGTGCAGTGAAGACACAACAAACTCCCATCTTGTCTCTCATGGACACACACCTGTTCTTGTTGACTTTGGACTAGCGACTGCACGACATCAAGGCCGCAGAATACAGACACGCGGCAGGCTTACACACAAACATGCATCCACAAACATATACGTCACACACACATACCCCACCACCCCATCCAATGCCCTTGATGCAAATCCCTTAGGGGTGATGGACGGATTGGGCAGCACCTGAAGAGCTGCAGCCTGCCACCTTGGCCCCCACTCCCTCCCCTCTGTTGCGAGTGTCGAGATGTTGTAATTAGGGCTGCAACAATCGATTAAATCGATTAAAATCGATTATAAAAATAGTTGGCGATTAATTTAGTCATCGATTTGTTGGATCTATGCTATGCGCATAAACCTTTATTTATAAACTGCAACATGTACAAACAGCTGAGAAACAATAATCAAAATAAGTATGGTGCCAGTATGCTGTTTTTTTTCCCAATAAAATACCGGAAAGGATAGAAATGTAGTTTGTCTCTTTTATCCGATTACTAATCGATTAATCGAAGTAATAATTGACAGATTAATCGATTATCAAATTAATCGTTAGTTGCAGCCCTAGTTGTAATATGTATATGTGCTTTGCTATGGAGGTTTTTTCCCACTCCAGACTGGGCCTAGATTGTATTTTTTTACTCATCCTCCCCCAGCATTGATCTTTTTCCCATCTTTTGCAGGGCGCCTTGTGGCGACCCATCAGCGTTCCTGTTCTGTAACCCTGTACACTGTTTGTTTGTCTAATCTTGAACGGGTTTGTGCTGAAAACAAAGTTTTGTTGTACTTGTGCAATGAAATTAAAGACCTACCTTTAATCTCAATGAGTTTTTTACCCGGTTAACTTAAAAGCTATTGATTGATTGAAAACCATTTTAGTTTGTTTGCCTAAAATCTTTGTCCTTTAGCTGTATTCTGATTATAACCATGATGAACAACTATCTGTATCGGCCACACTGGCCCTGTACAGTATTTACTTGGTACCAGGTAAATACCAAAATTAGCAGTGTCGCCCACCACTAATAAACAATAGTTATCAATCATACACAACTGACAATAATACCTTACCTTTGAATATGGCTTTAATAACGCCAACTATCTTGCCCTTCAATGCACTTTGGGTAATTAGTGTGATCAACTAGAAAACAAAGAAGTTAGTGTTTTACACCATTTAGAAATAATTTACAAAGTTTGGTGGCAGTGTTGACAACAAATACTCTGACATATTCTGTCAACAACACGAGTTACCTTCTCTTCACCAATGGAGGACAAGTATTTTTGAAGTTCCAAAGAACTGTCGCCATCCGACAGGGAAATTATTCTGTCCATTTCAGCCTTCATGATGGAAAGAAAGTGTATATATGTTCACATTTACATCAAACCGTGTAACCGAAAGAGAAGCACGACATTCGACAACGTACTAGCAGCAAATTAGCGCGAGCGTATTTCCCGCCAGCAGAGAGTACTTCCTGTTGTGCTTTTTGGGTTGCCAGGTTGAGTTTATCGTGTCCTACGAAGATAACATTTCATATTCACGTTAAATACAATGACTTAAAAAAAACACTCTTATTGTTGCTCATATATCGTCATAATAATTAAACAATGGCGGTACTTTTAATATAATAATCATTTATATCAATGAATGTCACAGAAAGCGAAAACGTAATTTTTAAATCTGGCAAGTAAGTTTGACGAACGGCTCTTGCTTTTTAAATTGTACATCTCCCGATGATTGAGTTGGTCTTGTTGCTTGATGCTGTCACCGTATTATATAATAACTTACGTTTAACACGTTCATAAAACGTTTTTTAACGTGTATTAACAACATTACTCACCATGTTTCATATGGGCTAGTGGCGCAATGGATAACGCGTCTGACTACGGATCAGAAGATTCTAGGTTCGACTCCTGGCTAGCTCGGATCTTTTGGTTCAGCAAATATTTTGTCTTAAAAATGTCTTCTGAAAATATTTAGGTGTAAACGCCCCTTGACTGTGTTTTTTAATGCCCTTTGGCTCACTTTTAAATTAGATACTATTTTATCCAAAGGTATTGGTAAATGTGTTGAACTGTGCGTTGAAGTGAAGTGAAGTGAATTATTTTGCGCTTTTTCTCCGGTGCAGGGGTAGGGAACCTATGGCTCTAGAGCCAGATGTGGCTCTTTTGATGACCGCATCTGGCTCTCAGATAAATCTTAGCTGACATTGCTTGACACGAGAAGTAATGAATAACTCCGCTGGTAATCACAGAGTTAAAAATAAGGTTAAAAATATAAAACGTTCTCATGCATTTTAATCCATCCATCCGTTTTCTAACGCACCTGTTCAAGAAGTCGCATTTATGGTAAGAAGTGTTTTATTTATTATTGGTTAGCTTCAGAATAACAATGTTATTAAAAATAATAAGAGACTTATTATACTCTAAAATGTTGGTCTTACTTAAAAATGCACACATTTAGTTGTAATCAGTGTTAAAAAAAAATTTTTTTCAGAAAAGACATTTTAAAATATTTGTGTTTCATGGCTCTCTCAGTCAAAAAGGTTCCTGAACCCTGCTCTAGTGACTCAAAGCTGTTAACATTCAGAAACCCAGGGCCATTATCTACATTGAAGCTACATTTAAACCAGTTTGGGTGGCACTTTTTAACTAGCTGCGAGCAAAGTGGGTAAAGTGTCTTGCCCAAGAACACAACGGCAGTGACTGGAATGGCAAAAACTGGATTCAAAGCAGGAACCCTCAAGTTTCTGGTTGGTGCTCAAAAGTCCCATTTTTTTAAACAAAAGATATAGCAAGAACACCACCAACTATCTAATGTTACCAACTGATTTTAATTCTGGGTAGTGGTTAAAGAGAACGGAATATATATATATATATTTAAAATGTCTATTTTTTTCCCTACTACTACTTATATTAAATAAAAAATTTGGCTTGTCACTCATTGCAATCTCGTACACCTAAACCACGGGTCGGCAAACCAAAACGTTGAAAGAGCCATATTGGACCAAAAATACAAAAGACAAATCTGTCTGGAGCCGCTAAAAATTAAAAGCCGTATATAAGTCTTATAATAAAGGCAACACATGACAAGTGTCTATATTAGCTATAATAGCCTACTATCAAAATGAATATGTGTCGCAGGCTGAAGCAAAACTTCGTTGACAGGAATGTTGAAATTTAATATATTTATTCTACACATTTTACAACATAAGAAACCATTAGTAAATCAGAGGCTACTCGGAAGGTGAGATAACTCCTGGAAATTACTGGCTTTTAATGGCCAAAAGTCAAAAGTATAGATGTGTGTGTCCAAGTTAAAGGAAACGGCAGGCTGTCTTCTTTTAATAGATTTTTTCCCAATCTATGGTAAGCTAGGTAATGTTTGCTGTGGTCTGGAACAATGTGACACACAAACAACGATCTGAAATGCAGCCAATATTACCTAGAGATAATGTGTCATGAGACATCCATCCATCCATTTTCTACCGCTTATTCCCTTCGGGGTCGCGGGGGGCGCTGGAGCCTATCTCGGGCCAACACAGATAGACAGACAACATTCACACTCACATTCAAAACTAAATTATATACAAAGAGGATAAAAGTAAAGGATATTAAATGAGCTCAAATATACCTACAAATGAGGCATAATGATGCAATATGTACACACAGCTAGCCTAAATAGCATGTTAGCATTGATTAGCTTGCAGTCATGCACTGACCAAATATGCCTGATTAGCACTCCAACAAGTCAATAACATCAACAAAGTGCATGTTTGTGCATTCACGCACAGCATGAAACTTTTGGTGGACAAATTGAGACAAAGAAGGAGTGGAAGATTTTACATGTAAACAAACTGTTGCATCACAGTCCACACTATGGTAAGTTCAAGAACCACCGAAATTAGTAGGACAAAACGATGTTTACCAAATACTCTCACACACAAACAATTAAACAGTGGACTTTCTAACACTTGGGAAGTTTTGTGTCATGTTTGTCCTCAAACAAAAACCATACTAAAACAAAACATATATTTTTCCCCTATCTTTTTCCATTTTCAATGGCTCCAGGGAGCCACTAGGGCGGCACTAAAGAGCCACGGGTTGCTGACCCCCGACCTACATGAAGGGACCGTGTGCACATATGTACATAAAAGCCCAGAAAAAGCAACTAACAAGCTGTAGTCATGTTGTTGTGATAATACTAACTCTATACATTCAATGATAGCTAACTTTAGTAACTAGACTTTGCCAAATTGCCATCATTAGTAAACAACATTACGTCATTCAGCGCTTAAAACCTGAAGAAGGCAGAGTTAATTATTAATTTTAACTACTGCGATCTCTCCTGTCGCAAGTAAATAACGTCAGCCACCACCTTGCACAAAGGACATAATCAAAATGACTCAAAATAAGAATGGACATAATCCACAAAGTCAAGGAGGTTACAGGAATACAATTAAACCTCATAGTTGCTATACAGTTTAGTGAACAGCTGGATACTAGAATGTCAACAATTTCTTGCTTATATGAACTTTGAAGCTCAAATTTGTGTATGTTTATGCATATGTCCTTCAAACAAAAGAAGTCTGGTCCCGATAATAAATGTATAAGTTGAAATAACTTGCCTGAAGACAGTATGGATGTATCCTGAATGAAATACAGTGTATCCAGAAAGTTTTCACAGGGTTTCACTTTTTCCACATTTCGTTATGTTACAGCCTTATTCCAAAATGGAATACATTTATTTTCGTCCCTGAAAATTCTACACACAATACCCCTAATGACACTGTGAACATTTTAATTTTTTTTAATTTTGCAAATGTGTTAAAAATTAAGAAATCTAAAAAACACACATGTACATAAGCATTCAGAGTATTTGCTCAATACTAAGTTGATGCACCTTTGGCAGCAATTACAGCCTGAAGTATTTTTGAATACCATACCACAAGCTTGGCAAACCTATGTTTGGACAGTTTCGCCCATTCTTCTTTGCAGCAGCTGTCAAGCTCCATCAGATTGGATGGGAATCATCCAAGATGTCTCTGTACATTGCTGCATTCATCTTAGTCTAGTAAGAGAGGTGACCAGGAACTCGATGGTCACTCTGTCAGAGCTATAGCATTCCTCTGTGGAGAGAGGAGAACCTTACAAAAGGACAACCATCTGTGCAGCAAACCACCAATCAGGCCTGTATGATATAGTGGCTAGACAAAAGTAATTTCTGAATAAAACATTTGCCAAAATGCACCCGAGAGACTCTTAGACCATCAGAAACTAAATTTTCTGGTCTGATGAGACGAAGATAGAACTCTTTAACGTGAATGCCAGGCGTCATGTTTGGAGGAAACCAGGCACCGCTCATCACCAGGCCAATACCATCCCTACAGTGAAGCATGGTGGTGGCAGCATCATGCTGTGGGGATGTTTTTCAGCTGAGATGAATGCAGCAATGTACAGAGACATCCTGGATGAAAACCAACCCTTCCCACCCAATCTGAGCTGCTGCAAAGAGGAATGTGTCAATATGTGTACCTTGGGGTGTTGTGTTTTCCCGGAATGCAAAGGAAAGTTGGCGCGGGCAAGGCGTGAAGGTGAGTACATGATTTATTTTTAACTCTAAACTGCAAAAAAAAGGTGCAAACAAAAGGCGTGCACAAAGGCGGAGATAAACTTGGCTAAGAAACAAAAAACACTTAGACAGAAACTATGGACAAGAAAAAACTACACTTACTGTGATGTGAAAAGCATGAAAACTATGGCATGGAATACAAGCATGAAATAAGTCAGCACAGAGCAAATCCAGAATGTCAGGGGTAAGATAGGATAATGTCACCAGGCCGACTGCCTGGCAACAACAAGCTTAAATACTGGTGACATGATTAGTGAAAACAGGTGCGTGACTCGAAATGTGAAAACGTGAGACAGGTGCGTGACATGAGGATGTGAACCAGGTGAAACTAATGGTTGCTATGGTGACAAAGCAAGGGAGTGAAAACAAGAACTAAAAAGTGTACAGAAACCAAGCAAAACATATACTAAACAAAACATGATCACAGACATGACAGAATGGGCTAAACTTTTCAAACATAGGTGTGCCAAGCTTGTGGCATCATATTTATTGCTGCAAAAGGTGCATCAACAAAGTATTGAGCAAATGTTGGGAATACGTATGTGTATATTATTTTTTTAGTTTTTACTTTGTAATAAATTTGCAAGTTAAAAAAAAATGTTTCACATCACATTACGGGATGTTGTCTGTGGAATTTTGTCATGTTCAAACACCGAACTATCTATTACACAAGACAAGAAGAAGGAATCAAGCAGAGACAGAGTTCAATTTTACTCATGAGGAGAGACGTATTGGGCTGTACACTCAGTTACAGTTTCCCCCTACGCTCTAAGGTACAGTCCCACGTGCGCCTCTATTTATTCGGGAGGTCCCTAGTTAACATCACTGAGGCTGCAAGCAGCCCCAGTAGACACAATACATGATTATTCAGAATGTAAATGTGCTGACACTCGTGATCTCGCCCTGTCTCTGTCCTGTCCGCGCCGAGGTACTCGATGTCCGTCCTCGGTTGTCAGCAGGCAGGGTCTGGAAACAAACTGCTGACACGAGACAACTCGCAAAGCAAGATTACCTGTTGTGTGCCTTTGCACAGATAGAAAAGTACAACTTCAGCACAATAGATAATAACTATAGCAACGGCCTTCAAGCATAAGAGTTGTGTGATAACTTATACAAAATTATTCTAACAAATTTTGAGGACAAAAAGAAAGTCAATATATTTCGTAATAAGGCTGTAACATAACAAAATGTGGAAAAAGTGAAGCACTGTGAATAGACCAGCCATTGATAGACATATAATAACACGATCAACTTTGTCCAAATAGGACCCCTACGCATGGCCAAAAATAAATAGGAATAAAAACAAAAAGAGCACTCAAAAGGGAGTGAGGAAAAATACCAAAGGATGCCCACTTATGGTGTGAATAGCAGAAATAGCACATAGAGGTGTGGGGAAGTAACAGTTAGTGCAACGATGGGACCAAGCAGCAGGAGTAGAGCCAAAGCAGAGGAGATGTACACAAATGGAAAAGTGAACATCAGGAAATCTACTGGCGCAAAGTAAAGGGACTGGAGAGCTTAAGGCGATAGGACAGTGGTTCTTAACCTTGTTGGAGGTACTGAACCTCACCAGTTTCATATGCGCATTCACAGAACCCTTCTTTAGTGAAAAATAAAATGTTTTGTTTTTTTTCAAATTCAAGACAAAGTTATATGTTTTTTGGTAACACTTTAGTATGGGGAACATATTCTAAGTAACAAAGACTTAATTTAGAGTTATTTGGTTAGGGTTAGGATTAGAGGGTTAGGGCCAGGGTTAGAGGGTTAGGGTTATAATAAGGCCTATACAAGGCATTAATAAGTACTTAATAATGACTAGTTAAGAGCCAATGTGTTACTAATTTGCATGTTAATAAGCAACTAATTAATGGTGAATATGTTCCCCATACTAAAGTGTTACCATGTTTTTTTACTGGACCACAAAATGAACCGTGCATGAACATCATCTTGTTCAAACAACAAAACCAACACAGTGCATAAATTCACAACAAACTACACACCTGCAAACCAGTCTGACTTCTGCTGTTGCCGTATTCGTAATACGCCGATAGGGAGAAGTTTTTATTTACACAATGAGTCGGGTGTGTCTTGACCTCCGCCGAACCCTCCGCCCGACTCACCGAACCCCTAGGGTTCGATCGAACCCCGGTTAAGAACCACTGCGTTAGGAGGAGATGAACATCAGGTGTGTGTGCAGGTGGCTACGCCCCGTGACACAGAAACCAGGCACCGCAACAAAAAGAAGATAGGCGGCAGCAGTGCCGCCAGATCATAACAACTGGAAGGCTATAAAGATAACATCTTGATTACAACTTGTTTACTTGCTAGTACTTAGTCTCATTTGCTTGTGATCATGATTTAGGGAAATAATCATACTCATAGTTGAAATAGAATATCAGTAAAAGTTGTGTACAGTTATCAGTTTTTATATGAAAGGCATTTTATATGAAAATATCCTCTGAAGTGACTTGTCTTTATGTCTATTAAAAATAAACTCGATGTCAACAAGAGCAACAATATAGAGGTATGGAGGTTAATTTGTGCCTTTACTATGAAAGCTTTTTTGGACACTGAATTAAAGGTAACTGATTTTTTTTTGCGTTTCAATTTTGTGAATTTAATGTTTTTACGTCACATTATACTGACAATTTCATTGAATGAATTATTGTGAGCAAAATTCAGTGCAGAAAAATTTTGTGTAAAAAAATCAGTATATGAATTTTCCCCACCCACCATTGGTGGATCTACACCTAACATCTACTGTAATGATACCAATTACAGTAGCGTATCTAGTCGATACTACTATGATTACATCGATATTTTTGGCATCACAACATCTTCTTTCGTTTAAAAAAAAATTATATTATGTTTATAAACTCAGAAAATATGTCCTGGACACATGAGGACTTTGGAATATGACCAGTGTATGATCCTGTAACGACTTGGTATCGGATTGATACCCAAATTTGTGGTATCATCCAAAACTAATGTAAAGTATCAAACAGCAGAAGAGTAAGTGAATATTACATTTTAACAGAAGTGTAGATAGAACATGTTAAAAGAGAAAGTAAGCAGATATTAACAGTAAATGAACAAGTAGATTAATTATTCATTTTCTATCACTTGTCCTTAATAATATTGACAAAATAATAGAATGGAAAATGACACAATATGTTACTGCATATGTCAGCAGCTAAATTAGGAGCCTTTGTTTGCTTACTTACTAATAAAAGACAAGTTGTCTTGTATGTTCACTATTTTATTTAAGGAAACACTTGCAATAAGAAACATATGTTTAATGTACCCAAAGTTTTTTTGTTAAAATAAAGCCAATAATGCTATTTTTTGTGGTCCCTTTTATTTAGAAAAGTACAGAAAAGTATCGAAATAATTTTGGTACCGGTACCGGTACCAAAATATTGGTATCGGAACAACACTAAACTGAATTTACAAACACACACATTTCGCTCACAAATTTTTATTCAATGAAATTGTCGGCATAATTTGATGTAAAGTTCAGTTCAAAATGTGTGTAAGATTTTTTGTTAAAATAAAGCCAATAATGCAATTTTTTGTGGTCCCCTTTATTTAGAAAAGTACCGAAAAGTATCGAAATAATTTTGGTACTGGTACCGGTACCAAAACATTGGTATCGGGACAACACTAAACTGAATTTACAAACACACACATTTCGCTCACAAATTTTTAGTCAATGAAATTGTGGGCATAATTTGATGTAAAGTTCAGTTCAAAATGTGTGCAAATTTTTTTGTTAAAATAAAGCCAACAATGCAATTTTATGTGGTCCCCTTTATTTAGAAAAGTACCGAAAAGTATCGAAATAATTTTGGTATCGGGACAACACTAAACTGAATTTACAAACACACACATTTCGCTCACAAATTTTTATTCAATGAAATTGTCGGCATAATTTGATGTAAAGTTCAGTTCAAAATGTGTGTAAGATTTTTTGTTAAAATAAAGCCAATAATGCAATTTTTTGTGGTCCCTTTTATTTAGAAAAGTACCAAAAAGTATCAAAATAATTTTGGTACTGGTACCGGTACCAAAACATTGGTATCGGGACAACACTAAACTGAATTTACAAACACACACATTTCGCGCACAAATTTTTATTCAATGAAATTGTGGGCATAATTTGATGTAAAGTTCAGTTCAAAATGTGTGTAAGATTTTTTGTTAAAACAAATCAAATCAAATCAAATCAACTTTATTTATAAAGCACATTTAAAATTTACCACAGGGGTAGCCAAAGTGCTGTACAATGGGCAGGTTAAAAGATAACACGAGTACCGAGCAAACACAACACAACACAAACAGAACATGATAAAAAATAAATAAATAAAACATAAAAACAGGTTCACAGCAGGTGTATTATGGGGCACCATTGCAGGATGGATATCACTCAGTGTTAAAAGCCATGGAATAAAAGTATGTTTTTAAGAGAGATTTAAAAACAGGAAGAGAGGAGGCTTGTCTAACACTCAGAGGTAGGTCGTTCCAGAGCTTGGGAGCAGCAGCGGCGAAAGCTCTGTCACCTCTAAGCTTCAGCCTTGTGTCAGGGACCGTCAGCAGCAGCTGATCGGCTGATCTTAGGGATCGGGTGGGGCAGTAAGGCTGAAGGAGGTCGGAGAGATATGTTGGCGTGAGGTTGTTTAGACATTTAAAAACAAATAAAAGGAGTTTAAAGTTGACTCTGTAACACACAGGGAGCCAGTGAAGGGACGCTAATATAGGGGTGATGTGCTCACGTTTGCGGGTCTGTGTTAGCAGACGAGCAGCAGAGTTCTGCACAAGCTGCAGGCGGGCGAGGGAGGCCTGGCTAATGCCTACATACAGGGCATTGCAGTAGTCTAAACGATTCGAGATAAAGGCGTGGATTAATTTCTCAAGATCATGTCCTGATAGAAGCGGTTTCACTTTTGCTATTTGGCGTAATTGATAAAAGCTTTTTTGAACAAAGCCGATAATGCAATTTTTGGGGGTCCCCTTTATTTAGAAAAGTACCAAAAAGTATCGAAATAATTTTGGTACTGGTACCGGTACCAAAACATTGGTATCGGGACAATACTAAACTGAATTTACAAACACACACATTTCGCTCACAAATTTTTATTCAATGAAATTGTCGGCATAATTTGATGTAAAGTTCAGTTCAAAATGTGTGTAAGATTTTTTTGTTAAAATAAAGCCAATAATGCAATTTTTTGGGGTCCCCTTTATTTAGAAAAGTACGAAAAGTATCAAAATAATTTTGGTACCGGTACCGGTACCAAAACATTGGTATCTGGAAAACACTAAACTGAATTCACAAACACACACATTTCACTCACAAATTTTTATTCAATGAAATTGTGGGCATAATTTGATGTAAAGTTCAGTTCAAAATGAGTGTAAGATTTTTTGGTTAAAATAAAGCCAATAATGCCATTTTTTGAGGTCCCCTTTACTAAGAAAAGTACTGAAAAGTATCAAAATAATTTTGGTATCGATACCAAAATATTGGTATCGGACAACACTAAACTAAATTTACAAACACACACATTTCGCTCACAAATTTTTATTCAATGAAATTGTCGGCATAATTTGATGTAATGTTCAGTTTAAAATATGTGTAAGATTTTTTGTTAAAATAAGGACAGTAATGCAATTTTTTGGGGTCCCCTTTATTTAGAAAAGTACCGAAAAGTATCAAAATCATTTTGGTACCGCTTAACTGAATTTACAAACACACACATTTCGCTCACAAATTTGTATTCAATGAAATTGTCGGGATAGGTTGATTGGCAACACTAAATTGGCCCTAGTGTGTGAATGTGAGTGTGAATGTTGTCTGTCTATATGTGTTGGCCCTGTGATGAGGTGGCGACTTGTCCAGGGTGTACCCCGCCTTCCGCCCGAATGCAGCTGAGATAGGCTCCAGCACCCCCCGCAACCCCAAAAGGGACAAGCGGTTAGAAAATGGATGATGGATGGAAATTGTCTGCATAATTTGATGTAAAGTTCAGTTCAAAATGTGTGTTTAAAAAAAGCTTTCGTAATAAAGACACAAATTAACCTCCATAGATCTCATCCATAGAACATACCACACAATATAATTAGTGTTAGTAAAAGTATTTTAGTTGTATAATATCCAAGCTGCGGGCCGAAAAAGACCCCGGACCACACTTTGGAGAGCCGTGCAATGTGACGTCACGTGGGTTGCCTGCACTTCCGCCGTGCTCCACCAGAAGAGGAGACGATGTACGTGAGTGATGTAATGTCGCCTGCCCGCTGACCACGGATGGCTGTCTGTGCCAGGCTGTGCGGTGTGGGTCAGTCGCGGAGGTGCCGGAGGCGACCGCGGCAGAACCAGCAAGACCAAAGCAGCGATTCGGACATGGACGAGGAGGAAGAAGAGCGGATCGTGGGTCAGCGGCGAGGCGACGCCGGCGCAGAGGCCCCAGACGGCGGCGTCAACACCGCGGGGCCGAGTCGGGTGCACTGCAGCGGGGCTGGCAGCCAACGACACGGCGTGGGACTGCCGCACCCGCAGGTTTTGTCGGAATTACCGCCGGAGCTTTTAGTGGAGATATTCTCCCTGCTTCCCGGAATTGCACTACCGAATGTCGCCCTCGTCTGCAAGACGTTTAGACAGATTCTCAACACTGAAACCATCTGGAGAAGACGCTGCGTGGAAGGTAGGAACTCAACTGTCAAGCTGCTTTTGTTTAGTGGTCGGAAAGAAGACGCTATAAGTATATGGCGGGTATAAGTGCCGTCAAAGCAAAGCCAGGCCGGCTGACGTTGTTGCCAGGACCCGGATGGAGCCACTTGTACTCCTACTGATGGCATATAACATTATAGCTATTAGCCTTAAACCCACAGGTGCGTCGTTTTTGTATTACATTGTCAGTGCACAGTACTGCGGTACCGGTACCAAAAGTATTTCTGTACTTTTCTAAAAAAGGGGACCACAAAAATATCATTATTGGCTTTATTTTAACAAAAACAATCTTAGGGTACATTAAACATATATTAATTATTACAATTTTGTCCTTAAATAAAATAGTGAACATACAAGACAACTTGTCTTTTAGTAGTAAGTAAGCAAACAAAGGCTCCTAATTTAGCCGCTGACGTATGCAGCAACATATTGTGTCGTTTATCATTCTATTATTTAGTCAAAATTATTAAGGACAAGTAGTAGAAAATGAATAATTAATCTTCCGTCAGTCTACCCCAGGGCAGCTGTGGCTATGAAAGTAGCTTACCAACACCAGGTGTGAATGAATGATGGGTTAGAAAAGCGCTATATAATTCTAATCCATTATCCATCCATCCATCCATCTTCTTCCGCTTATCCGAGGTCGGGTCGCGGGGGCAGCATCCTAAGCAGGGAAGCCCAGACTTTCCTCTCCCCAGCCACTTCGTCCAGCTCTTCCCGGGGGATCCCGAGGCGTTCCCAGGCCAGCCGGGAGACATAGTCTTCCCAACGTGTCCTGGGTCTTCCCCGTGGCCTCCTACCGATCGGACGTGCCCTAAACACCTCCCTAGGGAGGTGTTCGGGTGGCATCCTGACCAGATGCCCGAACCACCTCATCTGGCTCCTCTCGATGTGGAGGAGTAGCGGCTTTACTTTGGAAGGGAGAGCCCCGCCACCCGACAGAGGAAACTCATTTCGGCCGCTTGTACCCGTGATCTTGTCCTTTCGGTCACGACCCAAAGCTCGTGACCATAGGTGAGGATGAGAACGTAGATCGACCGGTAAATTGAGAGCTTTGCCTTCCGGCTCAGCTCCTTTTTCACCACAACGGATCGATACAGCGTCCGCATTAATGAAGACGCCGCACCGATCCGCCTGTCGATCCCACGATCCACTCTTCCCTCACTCGTGAACAAGACTCCTAGGTACTTGAACTCCTCCACTTGGGGCAGGGTCTCCTCCCCAACCCGGAGATGGCATTCCACCCTTTTCCGGGCGAGAACAATGGACTCGGACTTGCAGGTGCTGATTCTCATCCCAGTCGCTTCACACTCGGCTGCGAACCGATCCAGTGAGAGCTGAAGATCCTGGCCAGATGAAGCCATCAGGACCACATCATCTGCAAAAAGCAGAGACCTAATCCTGCAGCCACCAAACCGGATCCCCTCAACGCCTTGACTGCCTTAATCCATTATTATTATTATTATTACTTGTTCATTTGCATCATGTATCTACACTTCTGTTCAAATGTAGTAATCACTTATTCTTCTCTTCTTTGATACTTTACATTAGTTTTGGATGATACCACAAATTTGGGTATTGGGTCACCCACATCTGCGGTCCTCTCCAAGGTTTCTCATTGTCATCCCACTGGGTTGAGTTTTTCCTTGCCCTGATGTGGGATCTGAACCGAGGATGTCGTTGTGGCTTGTGCAGCCCTTTGAGACACTTGTGATTTAGGGCTATATAAATAAACATTGATTGATTGATTGATACCAAGTAGTTACAAGATCATACATTGGTCATATTCAAAGTCCCCATGTGTCCAGGGACATTGATTGATTGATTACAAATTTTATTATTAGATTGCACAGTACAGTACATATTCCGTACAATTGACCACTAAATGGTAACACCCGAATACGTTTTTCAAGTTGTTTAAGTAGTTAATCAATTCATATTTCCTGAGTTTATAAACATAATATTAATTTAAAAAAAACTCAAGAAGATTTTGTGATGTTAAAAAATATCAATGTAATCATAGTAGTATCGATTAGATACGCTATTGTATGTGGTATCGTTACAGTGGACGTTAGATGTAGATCCACCATTGGCGTTTGTTTATATTTTAGCATCCCGGAAGAGTTGGCGCTGCAGGGAATTCTGGGAATTTTTTCTGTCGTGTTTATGTTGTGTTGCGGTGCAAATATTCTTCCAAAATGTGTTTGTCATTGTTCACTATATGACACATATTTGTGACAGTGTTGGCATTGTTCATACTGCCACCCTTAGTGTGACATGTATGGCTGTTGAGTAAGTATGCCCTTCATTAACTCGTGTGTAATGTGTAAATGGTCAAGTAAATTGTAACATTAGTTCAGTTTTGGGTGCAATGAAATCTTGGTTAGGGTTTATTAATTATGAACTCTTTGATTTGTGACTCTTTAAATAAGTAAAACGTGTCTAACTTGCCACAAATTATCAACAAGAGGATGGATTTTTGAATAATTATTTTTAAGATTGAATGTTGCCATCAATTCCACGTGGGTGATCGGCATTGTACGTGGGTGCTCGGGCCCAAAGCTCCCCTGGGATCGGCACCTATGCTGCTGATCCCAGTGCAGTTAAAAAAAAGGGGAACACTCTACTAAAATATGTCGACCACTAAACGACATCTCTAAATGTGAGAAATTGTTTAATTACAATAATTGTGCAAAAACGCCAAGTAGTTGTTTGGAGTGTCAACATTGCAGTTTCATAAGGAATGCATTAAACTTAACCAGTTAATAATACTGTAAGTACAAATAAATAATAGTTCTCAGCAAAAGAATGTATGACATAATACTCCTTTGCATTGACAAAATATAACTAAAAAGAAGGTACTGTATGTTCCCATCAGGGTGTCATGCTGCTGATACCGATACCGATCAACCATGAGTGACATCGGCAGATATCAATATCGATCACATGTATAAACTGCAAATGTTTCCATTTATTTATGGTGAGTGCTACTGACAGTTTTAACAATATCAACACAATATTTAAAATAGCTCCTTACTCTCTTTTATTGCATTCAATTGTTTGAGCAAAACGAAGTCAATAGTACACAATAAGTAAACAAAATTAAAAACTACTATCTATTACTCAAGTATGGTTTTTACCCTCTATGTCCTCCTGTGTTCAGGGAGTTATTACTTGAATTTGTAAACATTAACAAAAACGACCAAAAAAGATTTTGAGAGAATATAAATATCGATGAGGTGGCGACTTGTACAGGGTGTACCCCCGCCTTCCGCCAGAATGCATCTGAGATAGGCTCTAGTGCCCCCCGCAACCCCGAAGGGAATAAGCGGTAGAAAATGGATGGATGGATGGATCTAATCACTCTTGCGTCGATCATATACTGATACTACATTTGGTATCTACACCATATATTTATGGATCGATCCACCTTCCTCTTACCTCTCCTGCTGACACACCAAGAGTAGTTCTTATATTATCCTCGCTCTTGACTCTTATTTATCTACTTGTTAATAGCTGCTTACTTTCTTCTGTAATGCGGTTTCATTTACACATGTAGCACTTATTTTTCAGGGTTGTTTCAAACTAGCTCAGCTATTAGCGTGCCTTCTACTGGCTTGTGCTTGTTGTGTAACATGTGTAGCCTCGTCCTCCAGTGATAATGATACTGATGATACTAAGAAACACAGTTTTTTTTCCGTAATGAAGGTGAATATTATTAGCTTAGGGGAGCGGCTCCACACTGTGTACGAAGACGCACAATTAGCTGGTAGGACTAAAAATAAATACAGTGTCAGTCAAAGGGGGTCGACACTTTGTGATCGTTATTAAAAGGCAAAAATCAGCAACGGCGATCAAATACTTTTTCACGCAAATGGGCCAAAACTGATCGATCGGCACATCCCAATTAAAAAGTGTAACTGATCATTTGTGTTCATCTATAAAAAAATGGTCAAAATTCGAGCAAACATATTCTATGGACTTTGCATTGTGCGCACGTTGCATGTTGGATTAGAGCAGGGATGTCAAACAGGCGGCCCGCGGGCTGGATCAGGCCCGTGAACATGTTCAATCCGGCCCGGGAGATGAGTTTGCTAAGTGTAAAATTGAGCTGCATTTTTAGATTAAAGAAACTGCTGTTCTGAATGTGTCCACTGGATGTTGCAATAGCAATTCTGTTAGGCAAGCAAATAGTTTATACCAGAGCGAGCAAATACACCAAGCAAGAGGTGCATGGTAAAGCGGGGCTGTGAATCCTCCCCCTCAACCCCAACGTAAAACAAACCAGAGTAAAATAAACAATTGGTAACCCCACTTAAAAGGCTGCATGACACACTGCACATTGATATACAGTCGTGGTCAAAAGTTTACATACACTTGTACTTGTACATACAATTGTCTGCACAGTTGCTCTTGAGACCTTGAGCTGCTTTGAAATGGCTCCAAGTGACTTTCCTGACTTGTTCAAGTCAATGATTAGTTTTTTCAGATCTGTGCTGAGTTCCTTTTGACTTTCCCATTGTCGCGTTTGTAATCGAGTCTAATGACTGCATCACATGAGCCCTATTTAAATGGGCTCAGAGAAGTCAACAGGTGTCGCCAATCATAATCACTCAAATGAAGTTAAGAGGCCATGCCATGAAGCTAATTTGATTTGATTGTAACTTTTCTACATCACCAAAATTGATCATGTATATTGTTGTATCGTGTATACTTTTGACCCAGCAGATTTGGTCACATTTTCAGTAGACCCACAATAAATTCATAAAAGAACCAAACTCCATGAATGTTTTTTGTGACAAACAAGTATGTGCTCCAATCACTCTATCACAAAAAAATAAGAGTTGTAGAAATTATTGGAAACTCAAGACAGCCATTACATTATGTCCTTCATGTGTATGTAAACTTTTGACCACGTCTGTAGTTCTGTGAAAATTAATGTCTTCTGTGCAAATTTAAAGAAAGTGAACAATGGAATTGACAAATGAAGTAGCTGATTCATAGAATAGTTTTTATTTATGCTTTAATTTGTATTTTGTTTAATCCTAGATGCGCTGTGATTTAAAGTTTAATTTCTTTGTAGATACACAAAGATTAAGTCAAAGTTCATTGATTCATTCTTCATGGTGTTTTCTGCACCAATTTTTTTCTTCAGAATTTTCATCTGAAGTGTTTTGTCAAGAGGATTATTTGTGATATGTACATTTTCAGAATGTGCCTGTTCTATTTTGGGCCGAAATAAAACAAAGAACACAATCTGAATTTGTCGTAGTTCATATCGTATTTTGAGCTATTTTATTTGAGCTAAAATTAGTTTACTCATACACCTCTGGATTAGAGCTTTCCCAAACTCTTCCCACACATTTAAGAGCATACAATTACGCAAAATATATTGTCATGATTAATAATTGATTTAGGTCTATGCCAGTACTTTTTGTCCTTTACAGTGTAAGACCATTCAATTTGATACTCAGTATCATATCACGCTTGTTGCTGACTTTACAATGTCTCATAGGCTGCACCTGTCCATTCCTCCAGTGTGTCTACAGTCAACAGTTTATATTTGGGTCAGGTCTCTTGATCATGGTGCATTGCAGCCTCGGGGGTTGATCGGGCTTTTGCAAATGCTTGTAATAACAATGCCACAATGTGCAACACATCAGTGCTTAACACGTGTAACAGTTTGTCCGTTGTGACAATAACATTGTGCATGTGCAGCCCTCTCTGGTTCTGTTTTCATGACACTTTTTGTCTCTGCAGAATTCCACATGAAGGAAGATCTGAGGAAGATGGAATCGGGTGGAGTTTCTAGCCGTGACCTCTATGTGAAACGTGAGTGCCGGGATTTTACAGCAAAGCCTTTACCTTGTTAAGATAATAGATACGATAGATACTTTTGTTCATGGAAGATGATTGTAAATAATGTACTATACCAAATGTTGTTAAACTTTTTTTGTCAGTAAAGTATCCCCCTGTCAGCCAAATACACCCCCAGCCCAATGCTTCTCAATTATTTTCTGTTGCGTCCTCCCAAGAAAGAAGAAAATATTTTGCAGCCCCCTCCCCACTCTCCACCTTGACTATAAATAGTATTGTTTGTTTATAAACCTCTGTATAACGTTGTAAGCTTATTAACATTAAAGGAAACAACACACTGGCCATTTCTCGTCTCCCATCGTGGTTATAGTGAAGCCAAGTTCTACATACAGTACGCTTCGTCATACTCTGGTACGAAAAAAAAAATCATGTTCCCTAAAGTCAGAGCCTACCCGCCCCACTATTTGAGACAGACGGCCGAACCCTAGAAAAGCATTGTTGGTTGCGTATCAGTAGCTGATTTATTTATTTAATTTATGTCCAAAAGAGTCCTTATCAGTGATCTTATCAATATTACTTCCCTTGCGTATTATTTCACAGCACACCGGTAACTAGTTGTCTTTTTATTTTTGTACAGTATTAATTAGGGATGTAACGATATCAAAATCTCACGGTACAATATTATTGCAATATTATGGCCTCGGTGCGATATTACTGTGGTATATGTCAACAAAAAAAAAAAAATGTATATTGTGTAAATTGGAAATAGCTGGGATGTTTAGGATAACACACTGTAATTGAACACACACTTAATACTCAGATGTTCTAATCTTATTTATTACTACAAACATGTATTTTTAAGTGCAAAGAATTGTGCAGGAACAACCACTGTTTTAAGTAAATGTTTAAAAAACAACGAGACAATGTAAAAATCCAGTGTAACAAGTATACAACACTAATGTACAGTTTTCAGTTAAGTGTCTTTTAACTTTTACTTGATGAGAAGCAGTGTCCTCTGCAGTGGACATTTTTTTATATCAAGTTGGAAAATACCGATTGTCAGAAAAGTTAACTAACAAATACCTCACAATCGGACGTTTAGCTTCGCTGGCTTCACATATATTTTCTGGGTGACTATGAGAGTATTATTGTAGCAAAATTATTTGCAAACGTGTATTTCAATCTGTGCGTGTGTAGCCCTATTCACCTGTGTGTGTGTGTGTGTGTGTGTGTGTGTGTGTGTACTAATGTGTGTGTCTGTATAGTAAAAATATGTATGTCTAATCAGATCCGTGTGTTTCTGTTTTAAGTTGTCTGTCCGTATTATGATTTGTCTGTGTATAAAAAAATATCTGTCTGTCCGTATTTCGTTTGGCGTGTCTGTGCAAAAAACAAAAATGTGTATGCGTATTTAGACTTGTGTGAAGCAAGAACTTATTTATTGGCTGTCTTTTTACAGGTGACTTTTGCGACACTTCCCCCAACTGCCCCTTGCCTTTCCTTATACTCACCACTAGTAGGCACCTTGCAGCCACTCACACTAGTGTTGCTGTTGACATCACTTGCTGTAAATAACGCGCCTTTACCGCTCGTAGAGAGGAGGAGCTTCACGTCCGTGTTTACATTACAGTTGAATGCATTAATAACATAAAATGTAGATTGTTACTCGAACTGCTTTAGTTAGTTGAAATAAAAGCTCAGCAGGAAAAAAAGACGATAGAGAGGAAGTGTAGAAACACTTTTATCGGCGATTTTTGTCAAAACATGTCAAGACACCTTTCCTCATACCAATCACACAGTTCCGGCATCACAATAATAGCGCTACGAGTCACATCCACTCTATCCACCAAAACATGCTTGTAATGTTTTATACTGTAATATGCAATATTTTTACCTAAATAAATGTTTCATGGCAGATTGAAACAAAGTGTACATTTTTTTATAACCTGTTCTGATTGACAGTTTGCAATTACAGAATGTTTAGCAAGCTGAATATTACATTTTATTAATAAATAGAGAATGTCAAAAAATTGTCATGCACATTATATGAATACCATTAATTTTACAACATGTACAGAATATGAGAAGCATTTATTCAGGTACAAATATCACAGATTAAATGACCAAACATCTTTGACAACCAAAGCATGATCATAACAATCCCCATTTTGTGTTATTAATGCGTGAAAATGGTATCTAAACATGGTGTAACTCCTCTCCTCTGAATGCAAGTGCTTCTACAGCAAGAATACAAATTTTGTATTCTACAAAATACTAAATACGGCAAAAAAAACCCCGCACTGCAGGTATTTTTTTTTTATTGTCATTGAAAGCGTGTTCATATCCTTTTTGTGTTGAACTGATTAAAGCATAGTGTTTAAAAACATTTAATGAAATCAAACTAATTGTCTAGTCTTGGTAATATAAACTTGAAAATTATCTTTTTAGGGTACACTTATTAATGACAAAAAATTATATTTGTTTGCGATTAAGCACAATAATTTTGAGTTAACTATGAACAAACTGCGATTCCACGATTAAATATTTTGATCATTTAACAAATGATATATATATTATCTATTTATATATAATATGTATATATATTATCTATTTATTCAACATTTTAAAAATGTTTAGGCATACAATCTAATGAAGAATGAACTTTTTATATTACTCTCCATCTTTTAATATTGTATCCGTCGTATGCAAGGCTGTATGTTGAAAGTATTTTCTCTCATGATTTACTGTTTTGAGTTGAAAGAATATCCTGGTGAAAGCACAAGCATCTTTGTATCAGGCAAGGGGATATTCAACTAAGTTGTTTTGGGGCCCACATTTCCCGAAAGCTAAGGACCGAGGGGCAGGACTTCTCACTTCCCCATCAGTCTTACTTTGTATTTTCCGGAGAAGCAGCGTCCTCTACAGTAGACATTTGATTTTGGTCTATTTGTTTTATCAGCGTTACAGGAGCGCTCTGACAATGATCATCAGTATTCTAGTGTTTTTAAGAATCAGCTGCAAACATGTGAATCTCTCACAAGTTTTTTTAACTAAACACGCGAGCCACGAGTTGAATAACCCAAATGATGAAAAAGAAGAGACCTAAAATGGAACCTTGAGGACCACCACTAGTATAACAAAAATAAGTTGAACAAATGACTACTGAATGCAACTGAAGTAAACAAGCTACAGTAACACCTTAGGTACATAAGTCACATTACGAAAAAAAATTGTAATTGCTGAAAAGGAGAGGACCTAAAGTGGTGCCCTGAAACACCCCTCAGGTGATCTATGTTTACTAGCGAAGTTAAAATGTCAATGCAATGATCTGCCAATGTGTTTACAGTGGTCCAAGTTCTTCTATACAACAGGAGCACTCTAGTGCTGCAAAAATGTTGTTCTTCCAAGTTTTGAACTGACGTCTCTGGTTGAATAGCCCTGGTCTAGGCAGATGATGTCATTCATTAGGAGTGCTGCATTGGTCAGAGCGTTTCTCGGTGCACGCCGGATCCTCTACACATGCCTGTGTTGTGTTTGTCC